>NW_026871403.1:0-180617 GCF_028564815.1 Eubalaena glacialis
GGGGCAAAACAGTACACTCTTTCTTGGGACAGCTTGATTCCCCCAGCACTACCACAGGTTCACGAGCACGGTTCTAGCAGGTTCCAACATGCCGTGGAAGTCGCACTCATTCCCTACTCTGAGCTGCACTGAAAAAAACACTAGGCTTCGCCTTCCAACCAGGACCTCCTACCTGAAGTCACGCTGCCTCCAGGAGAAAGTCGGCTTGCGTTCCTATTGCCACTAAAGCACAGTTTTTCCTGTAGCACTGCAGGCTTCTGAAGAGGCACGGGCCCAGAGGCCTAGCTAGGGCGCGCCTTGGTTGAGGCCGTTCACTACATGCAGAACACCCTGCCTCGAGAAGCTGATTCGGGGAAGGACGAAGTGTGTGCTCTGTGTCTCTTTTGACTGCTCAGAAACCACAGGGAGGTATGCTGCGTGTGCCCATGGAAATGGGGGCGCGACGGTACTAGCCTTGCTTTTTCATTTGCAAAGCCCCGTTCACGCTCCCTTGAAGCGCCCTGAAATGCTCTGCTGTTGTCAGGCCTCTGGCCGCTGTAGGCATGGGTCTGGGAAGAAAATGAGCTTTCTCTGGCTACACAGGGTGCTTCCATGGCCGGGGTGGGGCTCATCTTGCCATGCTCTAGAGCTAAAGGGAATCTCAACGTGAGTCCTTGCCTCGAGGTAAGGCCCTGAGTAGCCATGCAGGAAGGGAGGCATGCAGCTCTCTCCGTGAGCTCGTAGTCGCTGTTCTGCTTTCTTTGAAAGAAGGTAGCATTTGAGAACTCCTAGGCCCCTCGGGTGAGCATCATTTTCGTTCCAAGATCACTGAGTACCTCCACACCGCTGTGGGCCTAACTGAGCAACATCGAGGCCCATAGGTCCCTCGGAGGCCCTCCGTGTCTGCCGAGGGATGGGCAACACACTGCACTCTTTCTTGGGACTTCTTGATTTACCCAGCACTCGCACAGGATCACGAGCCCCGTTCTAGCAAGGTCCAACATGCCGTGGAAGTCACACTCTTTCCCTAGTCTGAGCTGCACTGAGAGAAACCCTCGGCTTCGCCTTCCATCCTGGACCTCGTACCTGAAGTCACCCTGCCTCCCGGAGAAAGGCGGAGTGCTTGCCTATTGCAACTGAAGCACAGTTTTTCCTGTAGCACTGCAGGCTTCTGAAGAGGCACGGGCCCAGAGGCCTAGCTAGGGCGTGCCTTGGCTGAGGCCGTTCACTAGATGCAGAACACCCTGCCTCGAGAAGTTGATTCAGGGAAGGAACCAGTGTGTGCTCTGTGTCTCTTTTGACTGCTCAGAAACCACAGGGAGGTATGCTGCGTGTGCCCATGGAAATGGGGGCGCGATGGTACTAGCCTTGCTTTTCCATTTGCAAAGCTCCACGCGTGCTGCCTTGAAGCTCCCTGAAATGCTCTGCTGTTGACTGGCCTCTGGCCGCTGTAGGCATGGGTCTGGGAAGAAAATGAGCTTTCTCTGGCTACACAGGGTGCTTCCATGGCCGGAGTGGGGCTCATCTTGCCATGCTCTGGAGCTAAAGGGAATCTCAACGTGAGTCCTTGCCTCGAGGTAAGGCCCTGAGTAGCCATGCAGAACGGGAGGCATGCAGCTCTCTCCATGAGCTCTTAGTCGCTGTTCTGCTTTATTTGAAAGAAGGTAGCCTTGGAGAACTCCTAGGCCCCTCGGGTGAGCATCCTTTTCGTTCCAAGATCACTGAGTACCTCCACACCCCTGTGGGCCTACTGAGCAACATCGAGGCCCATAGGTCCCTCGGAGGCCCTCCGTGTCTGCCGAGGGATGGGCAACACACTGCACGTTACTTCAGGAGAGCTACATTTCTAGAGCACTCGAACAGCATCAGAACCACATTTCTAGGCAGTCCAACATGCCCTGGTAGTCTTCGACATTGCCCCCGTTAGAGCTGCCATGAGAAAACACTCTGCTTCGAATTCTTAGAGGACCTCCTACCTGAAGTCTCTCTACTCAAGGAGAAAGTCAGCATCCTACCATGCGGTGTCGCTCACGGGACACTCAACGTGAAGACTTGCCTCGAGGTAAGGCCCTGAATTGCTCTGCAGAAGCGGAGGCGTGCAGCAGTTTCCATGAGGCCGCAGGCGCTCCTCTGCAGCCTTTGAACGCCAGTACGCTTTTCGGGACACCTAGGTGCCTCGCCTGGAAACCCTATGCCCTGCAAGAACACGGAGTACCCCCAGGCTCCCCTGGCCCTACTAAACAACATCCAGGCCGGTAGGCCTTCGGACTCACACTGTGTATGCCGAGTGAGGGGCAAAACAGTACACTCTTTCTTGGGACAGCTTGATTCCCCCAGCACTACCACAGGTTCACGAGCACGGTTCTAGCAGGTTCCAACATGCCGTGGAAGTCGCACTCATTCCCTACTCTGAGCTGCACTGAAAAAAACACTAGGCTTCGCCTTCCAACCAGGACCTCCTACCTGAAGTCACGCTGCCTCCAGGAGAAAGTCGGCTTGCGTTCCTATTGCCACTAAAGCACAGTTTTTCCTGTAGCACTGCAGGCTTCTGAAGAGGCACGGGCCCAGAGGCCTAGCTAGGGCGCGCCTTGGTTGAGGCCGTTCACTACATGCAGAACACCCTGCCTCGAGAAGCTGATTCGGGGAAGGACGAAGTGTGTGCTCTGTGTCTCTTTTGACTGCTCAGAAACCACAGGGAGGTATGCTGCGTGTGCCCATGGAAATGGGGGCGCGACGGTACTAGCCTTGCTTTTTCATTTGCAAAGCCCCGTTCACGCTCCCTTGAAGCGCCCTGAAATGCTCTGCTGTTGTCAGGCCTCTGGCCGCTGTAGGCATGGGTCTGGGAAGAAAATGAGCTTTCTCTGGCTACACAGGGTGCTTCCATGGCCGGGGTGGGGCTCATCTTGCCATGCTCTAGAGCTAAAGGGAATCTCAACGTGAGTCCTTGCCTCGAGGTAAGGCCCTGAGTAGCCATGCAGGAAGGGAGGCATGCAGCTCTCTCCGTGAGCTCGTAGTCGCTGTTCTGCTTTCTTTGAAAGAAGGTAGCATTTGAGAACTCCTAGGCCCCTCGGGTGAGCATCATTTTCGTTCCAAGATCACTGAGTACCTCCACACCGCTGTGGGCCTAACTGAGCAACATCGAGGCCCATAGGTCCCTCGGAGGCCCTCCGTGTCTGCCGAGGGATGGGCAACACACTGCACTCTTTCTTGGGACTTCTTGATTTACCCAGCACTCGCACAGGATCACGAGCCCCGTTCTAGCAAGGTCCAACATGCCGTGGAAGTCACACTCTTTCCCTAGTCTGAGCTGCACTGAGAGAAACCCTCGGCTTCGCCTTCCATCCTGGACCTCGTACCTGAAGTCACCCTGCCTCCCGGAGAAAGGCGGAGTGCTTGCCTATTGCAACTGAAGCACAGTTTTTCCTGTAGCACTGCAGGCTTCTGAAGAGGCACGGGCCCAGAGGCCTAGCTAGGGCGTGCCTTGGCTGAGGCCGTTCACTAGATGCAGAACACCCTGCCTCGAGAAGTTGATTCAGGGAAGGAACCAGTGTGTGCTCTGTGTCTCTTTTGACTTGTCAGAAACCACAGGGAGGTATGCTGCGTGTGCCCATGGAAATGGGGGCGCGATGGTACTAGCCTTGCTTTTCCATTTGCAAAGCTCCACGCGTGCTGCCTTGAAGCTCCCTGAAATGCTCTGCTGTTGACTGGCCTCTGGCCGCTGTAGGCATGGGTCTGGGAAGAAAATGAGCTTTCTCTGGCTACACAGGGTGCTTCCATGGCCGGGGTGGGGCTCATCTTGCCATGCTCTGGAGCTAAAGGGAATCTCAACGTGAGTCCTTGCCTCGAGGTAAGGCCCTGAGTAGCCATGCAGAACGGGAGGCATGCAGCTCTCTCCATGAGCTCTTAGTCGCTGTTCTGCTTTATTTGAAAGAAGGTAGCCTTGGAGAACTCCTAGGCCCCTCGGGTGAGCATCCTTTTCGTTCCAAGATCACTGAGTACCTCCACACCCCTGTGGGCCTACTGAGCAACATCGAGGCCCATAGGTCCCTCGGAGGCCCTCCGTGTCTGCCGAGGGATGGGCAACACACTGCACGTTACTTCAGGAGAGCTACATTTCTAGAGCACTCGAACAGCATCAGAACCACATTTCTAGGCAGTCCAACATGCCCTGGAAGTCTTCGACATTGCCCTCGTTTGAGCTGCCATGAGAAAACACTCTGCTTCGAATTCTTAGAGGACCTCGTACCTGAAGTCTCTCTACTCAAGGAGAAAGTCAGCATCCTACCATGCGGTGTCGCTCACGGGACACTCAACGTGAAGACTTGCCTCGAGGTAAGGCCCTGAATTGCTCTGCAGAAGCGGAGGCGTGCAGCAGTTTCCATGAGGCCGCAGGCGCTCCTCTGCAGCCTTTGAACGCCAGTACGCTTTTCGGGACACCTAGGTGCCTCGCCTGGAAACCCTATGCCCTGCAAGAACACGGAGTACCCCCAGGCTCCCCGGGCCCTACTAAACAACATCCAGGCCGGTAGGCCTTCGGACTCACACTGTGTATGCCGAGTGAGGGGCAAAACAGTACACTCTTTCCTGGGACAGCTTGATTCCCCCAGCACTACCACAGGTTCACGAGCACGGTTCTAGCAGGTTCCAACATGCCGTGGAAGTCGCACTCATTCCCTACTCTGAGCTGCACTGAAAAAAACACTAGGCTTCGCCTTCCAACCAGGACCTCCTACCTGAAGTCACGCTGCCTCCAGGAGAAAGTCGGCTTGCGTTCCTATTGCCACTAAAGCACAGTTTTTCCTGTAGCACTGCAGGCTTCTGAAGAGGCACGGGCCCAGAGGCCTAGCTAGGGCGCGCCTTGGTTGAGGCCGTTCACTACATGCAGAACACCCTGCCTCGAGAAGCTGATTCGGGGAAGGACGAAGTGTGTGCTCTGTGTCTCTTTTGACTGCTCAGAAACCACAGGGAGGTATGCTGCGTGTGCCCATGGAAATGGGGGCGCGACGGTACTAGCCTTGCTTTTTCATTTGCAAAGCCCCGTTCACGCTCCCTTGAAGCGCCCTGAAATGCTCTGCTGTTGTCAGGCCTCTGGCCGCTGTAGGCATGGGTCTGGGAAGAAAATGAGCTTTCTCTGGCTACACAGGGTGCTTCCATGGCCGGGGTGGGGCTCATCTTGCCATGCTCTGGAGCTAAAGGGAATCTCAACGTGAGTCCTTGCCTCGAGGTAAGGCCCTGAGTAGCCATGCAGGAAGGGAGGCATGCAGCTCTCTCCGTGAGCTCGTAGTCGCTGTTCTGCTTTCTTTGAAAGAAGGTAGCATTTGAGAACTCCTAGGCCCCTCGGGTGAGCATCATTTTCGTTCCAAGATCACTGAGTACCTCCACACCGCTGTGGGCCTAACTGAGCAACATCGAGGCCCATAGGTCCCTCGGAGGCCCTCCGTGTCTGCCGAGGGATGGGCAACACACTGCACTCTTTCTTGGGACTTCTTGATTTACCCAGCACTCGCACAGGATCACGAGCCCCGTTCTAGCAAGGTCCAACATGCCGTGGAAGTCACACTCTTTCCCTAGTCTGAGCTGCACTGAGAGAAACCCTCGGCTTCGCCTTCCATCCTGGACCTCGTACCTGAAGTCACCCTGCCTCCCGGAGAAAGGCGGAGTGCTTGCCTATTGCAACTGAAGCACAGTTTTTCCTGTAGCACTGCAGGCTTCTGAAGAGGCACGGGCCCAGAGGCCTAGCTAGGGCGTGCCTTGGCTGAGGCCGTTCACTAGATGCAGAACACCCTGCCTCGAGAAGTTGATTCAGGGAAGGAACCAGTGTGTGCTCTGTGTCTCTTTTGACTGCTCAGAAACCACAGGGAGGTATGCTGCGTGTGCCCATGGAAATGGGGGCGCGATGGTACTAGCCTTGCTTTTCCATTTGCAAAGCTCCACGCGTGCTGCCTTGAAGCTCCCTGAAATGCTCTGCTGTTGACTGGCCTCTGGCCGCTGTAGGCATGGGTCTGGGAAGAAAATGAGCTTTCTCTGGCTACACAGGGTGCTTCCATGGCCGGGGTGGGGCTCATCTTGCCATGCTCTGGAGCTAAAGGGAATCTCAACGTGAGTCCTTGCCTCGAGGTAAGGCCCTGAGTAGCCATGCAGAACGGGAGGCATGCAGCTCTCTCCATGAGCTCTTAGTCGCTGTTCTGCTTTATTTGAAAGAAGGTAGCCTTGGAGAACTCCTAGGCCCCTCGGGTGAGCATCCTTTTCGTTCCAAGATCACTGAGTACCTCCACACCCCTGTGGGCCTACTGAGCAACATCGAGGCCCATAGGTCCCTCGGAGGCCCTCCGTGTCTGCCGAGGGATGGGCAACACACTGCACGTTACTTCAGGAGAGCTACATTTCTAGAGCACTCGAACAGCATCAGAACCACATTTCTAGGCAGTCCAACATGCCCTGGAAGTCTTCGACATTGCCCTCGTTTGAGCTGCCATGAGAAAACACTCTGCTTCGAATTCTTAGAGGACCTCGTACCTGAAGTCTCTCTACTCAAGGAGAAAGTCAGCATCCTACCATGCGGTGTCGCTCACGGGACACTCAACGTGAAGACTTGCCTCGAGGTAAGGCCCTGAATTGCTCTGCAGAAGCGGAGGCGTGCAGCAGTTTCCATGAGGCCGCAGGCGCTCCTCTGCAGCCTTTGAACGCCAGTACGCTTTTCGGGACACCTAGGTGCCTCGCCTGGAAACCCTATGCCCTGCAAGAACACGGAGTACCCCCAGGCTCCCCTGGCCCTACTAAACAACATCCAGGCCGGTAGGCCTTCGGACTCACACTGTGTATGCCGAGTGAGGGGCAAAACAGTACACTCTTTCTTGGGACAGCTTGATTCCCCCAGCACTACCACAGGTTCACGAGCACGGTTCTAGCAGGTTCCAACATGCCGTGGAAGTCGCACTCATTCCCTACTCTGAGCTGCACTGAAAAAAACACTAGGCTTCGCCTTCCAACCAGGACCTCCTACCTGAAGTCACGCTGCCTCCAGGAGAAAGTCGGCTTGCGTTCCTATTGCCACTAAAGCACAGTTTTTCCTGTAGCACTGCAGGCTTCTGAAGAGGCACGGGCCCAGAGGCCTAGCTAGGGCGCGCCTTGGTTGAGGCCGTTCACTACATGCAGAACACCCTGCCTCGAGAAGCTGATTCGGGGAAGGACGAAGTGTGTGCTCTGTGTCTCTTTTGACTGCTCAGAAACCACAGGGAGGTATGCTGCGTGTGCCCATGGAAATGGGGGCGCGACGGTACTAGCCTTGCTTTTTCATTTGCAAAGCCCCGTTCACGCTCCCTTGAAGCGCCCTGAAATGCTCTGCTGTTGTCAGGCCTCTGGCCGCTGTAGGCATGGGTCTGGGAAGAAAATGAGCTTTCTCTGGCTACACAGGGTGCTTCCATGGCCGGGGTGGGGCTCATCTTGCCATGCTCTAGAGCTAAAGGGAATCTCAACGTGAGTCCTTGCCTCGAGGTAAGGCCCTGAGTAGCCATGCAGGAAGGGAGGCATGCAGCTCTCTCCGTGAGCTCGTAGTCGCTGTTCTGCTTTCTTTGAAAGAAGGTAGCATTTGAGAACTCCTAGGCCCCTCGGGTGAGCATCATTTTCGTTCCAAGATCACTGAGTACCTCCACACCGCTGTGGGCCTAACTGAGCAACATCGAGGCCCATAGGTCCCTCGGAGGCCCTCCGTGTCTGCCGAGGGATGGGCAACACACTGCACTCTTTCTTGGGACTTCTTGATTTACCCAGCACTCGCACAGGATCACGAGCCCCGTTCTAGCAAGGTCCAACATGCCGTGGAAGTCACACTCTTTCCCTAGTCTGAGCTGCACTGAGAGAAACCCTCGGCTTCGCCTTCCATCCTGGACCTCGTACCTGAAGTCACCCTGCCTCCCGGAGAAAGGCGGAGTGCTTGCCTATTGCAACTGAAGCACAGTTTTTCCTGTAGCACTGCAGGCTTCTGAAGAGGCACGGGCCCAGAGGCCTAGCTAGGGCGTGCCTTGGCTGAGGCCGTTCACTAGATGCAGAACACCCTGCCTCGAGAAGTTGATTCAGGGAAGGAACCAGTGTGTGCTCTGTGTCTCTTTTGACTTGTCAGAAACCACAGGGAGGTATGCTGCGTGTGCCCATGGAAATGGGGGCGCGATGGTACTAGCCTTGCTTTTCCATTTGCAAAGCTCCACGCGTGCTGCCTTGAAGCTCCCTGAAATGCTCTGCTGTTGACTGGCCTCTGGCCGCTGTAGGCATGGGTCTGGGAAGAAAATGAGCTTTCTCTGGCTACACAGGGTGCTTCCATGGCCGGAGTGGGGCTCATCTTGCCATGCTCTGGAGCTAAAGGGAATCTCAACGTGAGTCCTTGCCTCGAGGTAAGGCCCTGAGTAGCCATGCAGAACGGGAGGCATGCAGCTCTCTCCATGAGCTCTTAGTCGCTGTTCTGCTTTATTTGAAAGAAGGTAGCCTTGGAGAACTCCTAGGCCCCTCGGGTGAGCATCCTTTTCGTTCCAAGATCACTGAGTACCTCCACACCCCTGTGGGCCTACTGAGCAACATCGAGGCCCATAGGTCCCTCGGAGGCCCTCCGTGTCTGCCGAGGGATGGGCAACACACTGCACGTTACTTCAGGAGAGCTACATTTCTAGAGCACTCGAACAGCATCAGAACCACATTTCTAGGCAGTCCAACATGCCCTGGTAGTCTTCGACATTGCCCCCGTTAGAGCTGCCATGAGAAAACACTCTGCTTCGAATTCTTAGAGGACCTCCTACCTGAAGTCTCTCTACTCAAGGAGAAAGTCAGCATCCTACCATGCGGTGTCGCTCACGGGACACTCAACGTGAAGACTTGCCTCGAGGTAAGGCCCTGAATTGCTCTGCAGAAGCGGAGGCGTGCAGCAGTTTCCATGAGGCCGCAGGCGCTCCTCTGCAGCCTTTGAACGCCAGTACGCTTTTCGGGACACCTAGGTGCCTCGCCTGGAAACCCTATGCCCTGCAAGAACACGGAGTACCCCCAGGCTCCCCTGGCCCTACTAAACAACATCCAGGCCGGTAGGCCTTCGGACTCACACTGTGTATGCCGAGTGAGGGGCAAAACAGTACACTCTTTCTTGGGACAGCTTGATTCCCCCAGCACTACCACAGGTTCACGAGCACGGTTCTAGCAGGTTCCAACATGCCGTGGAAGTCGCACTCATTCCCTACTCTGAGCTGCACTGAAAAAAACACTAGGCTTCGCCTTCCAACCAGGACCTCCTACCTGAAGTCACGCTGCCTCCAGGAGAAAGTCGGCTTGCGTTCCTATTGCCACTAAAGCACAGTTTTTCCTGTAGCACTGCAGGCTTCTGAAGAGGCACGGGCCCAGAGGCCTAGCTAGGGCGCGCCTTGGTTGAGGCCGTTCACTACATGCAGAACACCCTGCCTCGAGAAGCTGATTCGGGGAAGGACGAAGTGTGTGCTCTGTGTCTCTTTTGACTGCTCAGAAACCACAGGGAGGTATGCTGCGTGTGCCCATGGAAATGGGGGCGCGACGGTACTAGCCTTGCTTTTTCATTTGCAAAGCCCCGTTCACGCTCCCTTGAAGCGCCCTGAAATGCTCTGCTGTTGTCAGGCCTCTGGCCGCTGTAGGCATGGGTCTGGGAAGAAAATGAGCTTTCTCTGGCTACACAGGGTGCTTCCATGGCCGGGGTGGGGCTCATCTTGCCATGCTCTAGAGCTAAAGGGAATCTCAACGTGAGTCCTTGCCTCGAGGTAAGGCCCTGAGTAGCCATGCAGGAAGGGAGGCATGCAGCTCTCTCCGTGAGCTCGTAGTCGCTGTTCTGCTTTCTTTGAAAGAAGGTAGCATTTGAGAACTCCTAGGCCCCTCGGGTGAGCATCATTTTCGTTCCAAGATCACTGAGTACCTCCACACCGCTGTGGGCCTAACTGAGCAACATCGAGGCCCATAGGTCCCTCGGAGGCCCTCCGTGTCTGCCGAGGGATGGGCAACACACTGCACTCTTTCTTGGGACTTCTTGATTTACCCAGCACTCGCACAGGATCACGAGCCCCGTTCTAGCAAGGTCCAACATGCCGTGGAAGTCACACTCTTTCCCTAGTCTGAGCTGCACTGAGAGAAACCCTCGGCTTCGCCTTCCATCCTGGACCTCGTACCTGAAGTCACCCTGCCTCCCGGAGAAAGGCGGAGTGCTTGCCTATTGCAACTGAAGCACAGTTTTTCCTGTAGCACTGCAGGCTTCTGAAGAGGCACGGGCCCAGAGGCCTAGCTAGGGCGTGCCTTGGCTGAGGCCGTTCACTAGATGCAGAACACCCTGCCTCGAGAAGTTGATTCAGGGAAGGAACCAGTGTGTGCTCTGTGTCTCTTTTGACTTGTCAGAAACCACAGGGAGGTATGCTGCGTGTGCCCATGGAAATGGGGGCGCGATGGTACTAGCCTTGCTTTTCCATTTGCAAAGCTCCACGCGTGCTGCCTTGAAGCTCCCTGAAATGCTCTGCTGTTGACTGGCCTCTGGCCGCTGTAGGCATGGGTCTGGGAAGAAAATGAGCTTTCTCTGGCTACACAGGGTGCTTCCATGGCCGGGGTGGGGCTCATCTTGCCATGCTCTGGAGCTAAAGGGAATCTCAACGTGAGTCCTTGCCTCGAGGTAAGGCCCTGAGTAGCCATGCAGAACGGGAGGCATGCAGCTCTCTCCATGAGCTCTTAGTCGCTGTTCTGCTTTATTTGAAAGAAGGTAGCCTTGGAGAACTCCTAGGCCCCTCGGGTGAGCATCCTTTTCGTTCCAAGATCACTGAGTACCTCCACACCCCTGTGGGCCTACTGAGCAACATCGAGGCCCATAGGTCCCTCGGAGGCCCTCCGTGTCTGCCGAGGGATGGGCAACACACTGCACGTTACTTCAGGAGAGCTACATTTCTAGAGCACTCGAACAGCATCAGAACCACATTTCTAGGCAGTCCAACATGCCCTGGAAGTCTTCGACATTGCCCTCGTTTGAGCTGCCATGAGAAAACACTCTGCTTCGAATTCTTAGAGGACCTCGTACCTGAAGTCTCTCTACTCAAGGAGAAAGTCAGCATCCTACCATGCGGTGTCGCTCACGGGACACTCAACGTGAAGACTTGCCTCGAGGTAAGGCCCTGAATTGCTCTGCAGAAGCGGAGGCGTGCAGCAGTTTCCATGAGGCCGCAGGCGCTCCTCTGCAGCCTTTGAACGCCAGTACGCTTTTCGGGACACCTAGGTGCCTCGCCTGGAAACCCTATGCCCTGCAAGAACACGGAGTACCCCCAGGCTCCCCTGGCCCTACTAAACAACATCCAGGCCGGTAGGCCTTCGGACTCACACTGTGTATGCCGAGTGAGGGGCAAAACAGTACACTCTTTCTTGGGACAGCTTGATTCCCCCAGCACTACCACAGGTTCACGAGCACGGTTCTAGCAGGTTCCAACATGCCGTGGAAGTCGCACTCATTCCCTACTCTGAGCTGCACTGAAAAAAACACTAGGCTTCGCCTTCCAACCAGGACCTCCTACCTGAAGTCACGCTGCCTCCAGGAGAAAGTCGGCTTGCGTTCCTATTGCCACTAAAGCACAGTTTTTCCTGTAGCACTGCAGGCTTCTGAAGAGGCACGGGCCCAGAGGCCTAGCTAGGGCGCGCCTTGGTTGAGGCCGTTCACTACATGCAGAACACCCTGCCTCGAGAAGCTGATTCGGGGAAGGACGAAGTGTGTGCTCTGTGTCTCTTTTGACTGCTCAGAAACCACAGGGAGGTATGCTGCGTGTGCCCATGGAAATGGGGGCGCGACGGTACTAGCCTTGCTTTTTCATTTGCAAAGCCCCGTTCACGCTCCCTTGAAGCGCCCTGAAATGCTCTGCTGTTGTCAGGCCTCTGGCCGCTGTAGGCATGGGTCTGGGAAGAAAATGAGCTTTCTCTGGCTACACAGGGTGCTTCCATGGCCGGGGTGGGGCTCATCTTGCCATGCTCTAGAGCTAAAGGGAATCTCAACGTGAGTCCTTGCCTCGAGGTAAGGCCCTGAGTAGCCATGCAGGAAGGGAGGCATGCAGCTCTCTCCGTGAGCTCGTAGTCGCTGTTCTGCTTTCTTTGAAAGAAGGTAGCATTTGAGAACTCCTAGGCCCCTCGGGTGAGCATCATTTTCGTTCCAAGATCACTGAGTACCTCCACACCGCTGTGGGCCTAACTGAGCAACATCGAGGCCCATAGGTCCCTCGGAGGCCCTCCGTGTCTGCCGAGGGATGGGCAACACACTGCACTCTTTCTTGGGACTTCTTGATTTACCCAGCACTCGCACAGGATCACGAGCCCCGTTCTAGCAAGGTCCAACATGCCGTGGAAGTCACACTCTTTCCCTAGTCTGAGCTGCACTGAGAGAAACCCTCGGCTTCGCCTTCCATCCTGGACCTCGTACCTGAAGTCACCCTGCCTCCCGGAGAAAGGCGGAGTGCTTGCCTATTGCAACTGAAGCACAGTTTTTCCTGTAGCACTGCAGGCTTCTGAAGAGGCACGGGCCCAGAGGCCTAGCTAGGGCGTGCCTTGGCTGAGGCCGTTCACTAGATGCAGAACACCCTGCCTCGAGAAGTTGATTCAGGGAAGGAACCAGTGTGTGCTCTGTGTCTCTTTTGACTGCTCAGAAACCACAGGGAGGTATGCTGCGTGTGCCCATGGAAATGGGGGCGCGATGGTACTAGCCTTGCTTTTCCATTTGCAAAGCTCCACGCGTGCTGCCTTGAAGCTCCCTGAAATGCTCTGCTGTTGACTGGCCTCTGGCCGCTGTAGGCATGGGTCTGGGAAGAAAATGAGCTTTCTCTGGCTACACAGGGTGCTTCCATGGCCGGGGTGGGGCTCATCTTGCCATGCTCTGGAGCTAAAGGGAATCTCAACGTGAGTCCTTGCCTCGAGGTAAGGCCCTGAGTAGCCATGCAGAACGGGAGGCATGCAGCTCTCTCCATGAGCTCTTAGTCGCTGTTCTGCTTTATTTGAAAGAAGGTAGCCTTGGAGAACTCCTAGGCCCCTCGGGTGAGCATCCTTTTCGTTCCAAGATCACTGAGTACCTCCACACCCCTGTGGGCCTACTGAGCAACATCGAGGCCCATAGGTCCCTCGGAGGCCCTCCGTGTCTGCCGAGGGATGGGCAACACACTGCACGTTACTTCAGGAGAGCTACATTTCTAGAGCACTCGAACAGCATCAGAACCACATTTGTAGGCAGTCCAACATGCCCTGGTAGTCTTCGACATTGCCCCCGTTAGAGCTGCCATGAGAAAACACTCTGCTTCGAATTCTTAGAGGACCTCCTACCTGAAGTCTCTCTACTCAAGGAGAAAGTCAGCATCCTACCATGCGGTGTCGCTCCCGGGACACTCAACGTGAAGACTTGCCTCGAGGTAAGGCCCTGAATTGCTCTGCAGAAGCGGAGGCGTGCAGCAGTTTCCATGAGGCCGCAGGCGCTCCTCTGCAGCCTTTGAACGCCAGTACGCTTTTCGGGACACCTAGGTGCCTCGCCTGGAAACCCTATGCCCTGCAAGAACACGGAGTACCCCCAGGCTCCCCGGGCCCTACTAAACAACATCCAGGCCGGTAGGCCTTCGGACTCACACTGTGTATGCCGAGTGAGGGGCAAAACAGTACACTCTTTCTTGGGACAGCTTGATTCCCCCAGCACTACCACAGGTTCACGAGCACGGTTCTAGCAGGTTCCAACATGCCGTGGAAGTCGCACTCATTCCCTACTCTGAGCTGCACTGAAAAAAACACTAGGCTTCGCCTTCCAACCAGGACCTCCTACCTGAAGTCACGCTGCCTCCAGGAGAAAGTCGGCTTGCGTTCCTATTGCCACTAAAGCACAGTTTTTCCTGTAGCACTGCAGGCTTCTGAAGAGGCACGGGCCCAGAGGCCTAGCTAGGGCGCGCCTTGGTTGAGGCCGTTCACTACATGCAGAACACCCTGCCTCGAGAAGCTGATTCGGGGAAGGACGAAGTGTGTGCTCTGTGTCTCTTTTGACTGCTCAGAAACCACAGGGAGGTATGCTGCGTGTGCCCATGGAAATGGGGGCGCGACGGTACTAGCCTTGCTTTTTCATTTGCAAAGCCCCGTTCACGCTCCCTTGAAGCGCCCTGAAATGCTCTGCTGTTGTCAGGCCTCTGGCCGCTGTAGGCATGGGTCTGGGAAGAAAATGAGCTTTCTCTGGCTACACAGGGTGCTTCCATGGCCGGGGTGGGGCTCATCTTGCCATGCTCTAGAGCTAAAGGGAATCTCAACGTGAGTCCTTGCCTCGAGGTAAGGCCCTGAGTAGCCATGCAGGAAGGGAGGCATGCAGCTCTCTCCGTGAGCTCGTAGTCGCTGTTCTGCTTTCTTTGAAAGAAGGTAGCATTTGAGAACTCCTAGGCCCCTCGGGTGAGCATCATTTTCGTTCCAAGATCACTGAGTACCTCCACACCGCTGTGGGCCTAACTGAGCAACATCGAGGCCCATAGGTCCCTCGGAGGCCCTCCGTGTCTGCCGAGGGATGGGCAACACACTGCACTCTTTCTTGGGACTTCTTGATTTACCCAGCACTCGCACAGGATCACGAGCCCCGTTCTAGCAAGGTCCAACATGCCGTGGAAGTCACACTCTTTCCCTAGTCTGAGCTGCACTGAGAGAAACCCTCGGCTTCGCCTTCCATCCTGGACCTCGTACCTGAAGTCACCCTGCCTCCCGGAGAAAGGCGGAGTGCTTGCCTATTGCAACTGAAGCACAGTTTTTCCTGTAGCACTGCAGGCTTCTGAAGAGGCACGGGCCCAGAGGCCTAGCTAGGGCGTGCCTTGGCTGAGGCCGTTCACTAGATGCAGAACACCCTGCCTCGAGAAGTTGATTCAGGGAAGGAACCAGTGTGTGCTCTGTGTCTCTTTTGACTGCTCAGAAACCACAGGGAGGTATGCTGCGTGTGCCCATGGAAATGGGGGCGCGATGGTACTAGCCTTGCTTTTCCATTTGCAAAGCTCCACGCGTGCTGCCTTGAAGCTCCCTGAAATGCTCTGCTGTTGACTGGCCTCTGGCCGCTGTAGGCATGGGTCTGGGAAGAAAATGAGCTTTCTCTGGCTACACAGGGTGCTTCCATGGCCGGGGTGGGGCTCATCTTGCCATGCTCTGGAGCTAAAGGGAATCTCAACGTGAGTCCTTGCCTCGAGGTAAGGCCCTGAGTAGCCATGCAGAACGGGAGGCATGCAGCTCTCTCCATGAGCTCTTAGTCGCTGTTCTGCTTTATTTGAAAGAAGGTAGCCTTGGAGAACTCCTAGGCCCCTCGGGTGAGCATCCTTTTCGTTCCAAGATCACTGAGTACCTCCACACCCCTGTGGGCCTACTGAGCAACATCGAGGCCCATAGGTCCCTCGGAGGCCCTCCGTGTCTGCCGAGGGATGGGCAACACACTGCACGTTACTTCAGGAGAGCTACATTTCTAGAGCACTCGAACAGCATCAGAACCACATTTCTAGGCAGTCCAACATGCCCTGGAAGTCTTCGACATTGCCCTCGTTTGAGCTGCCATGAGAAAACACTCTGCTTCGAATTCTTAGAGGACCTCGTACCTGAAGTCTCTCTACTCAAGGAGAAAGTCAGCATCCTACCATGCGGTGTCGCTCACGGGACACTCAACGTGAAGACTTGCCTCGAGGTAAGGCCCTGAATTGCTCTGCAGAAGCGGAGGCGTGCAGCAGTTTCCATGAGGCCGCAGGCGCTCCTCTGCAGCCTTTGAACGCCAGTACGCTTTTCGGGACACCTAGGTGCCTCGCCTGGAAACCCTATGCCCTGCAAGAACACGGAGTACCCCCAGGCTCCCCTGGCCCTACTAAACAACATCCAGGCCGGTAGGCCTTCGGACTCACACTGTGTATGCCGAGTGAGGGGCAAAACAGTACACTCTTTCTTGGGACAGCTTGATTCCCCCAGCACTACCACAGGTTCACGAGCACGGTTCTAGCAGGTTCCAACATGCCGTGGAAGTCGCACTCATTCCCTACTCTGAGCTGCACTGAAAAAAACACTAGGCTTCGCCTTCCAACCAGGACCTCCTACCTGAAGTCACGCTGCCTCCAGGAGAAAGTCGGCTTGCGTTCCTATTGCCACTAAAGCACAGTTTTTCCTGTAGCACTGCAGGCTTCTGAAGAGGCACGGGCCCAGAGGCCTAGCTAGGGCGCGCCTTGGTTGAGGCCGTTCACTACATGCAGAACACCCTGCCTCGAGAAGCTGATTCGGGGAAGGACGAAGTGTGTGCTCTGTGTCTCTTTTGACTGCTCAGAAACCACAGGGAGGTATGCTGCGTGTGCCCATGGAAATGGGGGCGCGACGGTACTAGCCTTGCTTTTTCATTTGCAAAGCCCCGTTCACGCTCCCTTGAAGCGCCCTGAAATGCTCTGCTGTTGTCAGGCCTCTGGCCGCTGTAGGCATGGGTCTGGGAAGAAAATGAGCTTTCTCTGGCTACACAGGGTGCTTCCATGGCCGGGGTGGGGCTCATCTTGCCATGCTCTGGAGCTAAAGGGAATCTCAACGTGAGTCCTTGCCTCGAGGTAAGGCCCTGAGTAGCCATGCAGGAAGGGAGGCATGCAGCTCTCTCCGTGAGCTCGTAGTCGCTGTTCTGCTTTCTTTGAAAGAAGGTAGCATTTGAGAACTCCTAGGCCCCTCGGGTGAGCATCATTTTCGTTCCAAGATCACTGAGTACCTCCACACCGCTGTGGGCCTAACTGAGCAACATCGAGGCCCATAGGTCCCTCGGAGGCCCTCCGTGTCTGCCGAGGGATGGGCAACACACTGCACTCTTTCTTGGGACTTCTTGATTTACCCAGCACTCGCACAGGATCACGAGCCCCGTTCTAGCAAGGTCCAACATGCCGTGGAAGTCACACTCTTTCCCTAGTCTGAGCTGCACTGAGAGAAACCCTCGGCTTCGCCTTCCATCCTGGACCTCGTACCTGAAGTCACCCTGCCTCCCGGAGAAAGGCGGAGTGCTTGCCTATTGCAACTGAAGCACAGTTTTTCCTGTAGCACTGCAGGCTTCTGAAGAGGCACGGGCCCAGAGGCCTAGCTAGGGCGTGCCTTGGCTGAGGCCGTTCACTAGATGCAGAACACCCTGCCTCGAGAAGTTGATTCAGGGAAGGAACCAGTGTGTGCTCTGTGTCTCTTTTGACTGCTCAGAAACCACAGGGAGGTATGCTGCGTGTGCCCATGGAAATGGGGGCGCGATGGTACTAGCCTTGCTTTTCCATTTGCAAAGCTCCACGCGTGCTGCCTTGAAGCTCCCTGAAATGCTCTGCTGTTGACTGGCCTCTGGCCGCTGTAGGCATGGGTCTGGGAAGAAAATGAGCTTTCTCTGGCTACACAGGGTGCTTCCATGGCCGGAGTGGGGCTCATCTTGCCATGCTCTGGAGCTAAAGGGAATCTCAACGTGAGTCCTTGCCTCGAGGTAAGGCCCTGAGTAGCCATGCAGAACGGGAGGCATGCAGCTCTCTCCATGAGCTCTTAGTCGCTGTTCTGCTTTATTTGAAAGAAGGTAGCCTTGGAGAACTCCTAGGCCCCTCGGGTGAGCATCCTTTTCGTTCCAAGATCACTGAGTACCTCCACACCCCTGTGGGCCTACTGAGCAACATCGAGGCCCATAGGTCCCTCGGAGGCCCTCCGTGTCTGCCGAGGGATGGGCAACACACTGCACGTTACTTCAGGAGAGCTACATTTCTAGAGCACTCGAACAGCATCAGAACCACATTTCTAGGCAGTCCAACATGCCCTGGTAGTCTTCGACATTGCCCCCGTTAGAGCTGCCATGAGAAAACACTCTGCTTCGAATTCTTAGAGGACCTCCTACCTGAAGTCTCTCTACTCAAGGAGAAAGTCAGCATCCTACCATGCGGTGTCGCTCACGGGACACTCAACGTGAAGACTTGCCTCGAGGTAAGGCCCTGAATTGCTCTGCAGAAGCGGAGGCGTGCAGCAGTTTCCATGAGGCCGCAGGCGCTCCTCTGCAGCCTTTGAACGCCAGTACGCTTTTCGGGACACCTAGGTGCCTCGCCTGGAAACCCTATGCCCTGCAAGAACACGGAGTACCCCCAGGCTCCCCTGGCCCTACTAAACAACATCCAGGCCGGTAGGCCTTCGGACTCACACTGTGTATGCCGAGTGAGGGGCAAAACAGTACACTCTTTCTTGGGACAGCTTGATTCCCCCAGCACTACCACAGGTTCACGAGCACGGTTCTAGCAGGTTCCAACATGCCGTGGAAGTCGCACTCATTCCCTACTCTGAGCTGCACTGAAAAAAACACTAGGCTTCGCCTTCCAACCAGGACCTCCTACCTGAAGTCACGCTGCCTCCAGGAGAAAGTCGGCTTGCGTTCCTATTGCCACTAAAGCACAGTTTTTCCTGTAGCACTGCAGGCTTCTGAAGAGGCACGGGCCCAGAGGCCTAGCTAGGGCGCGCCTTGGTTGAGGCCGTTCACTACATGCAGAACACCCTGCCTCGAGAAGCTGATTCGGGGAAGGACGAAGTGTGTGCTCTGTGTCTCTTTTGACTGCTCAGAAACCACAGGGAGGTATGCTGCGTGTGCCCATGGAAATGGGGGCGCGACGGTACTAGCCTTGCTTTTTCATTTGCAAAGCCCCGTTCACGCTCCCTTGAAGCGCCCTGAAATGCTCTGCTGTTGTCAGGCCTCTGGCCGCTGTAGGCATGGGTCTGGGAAGAAAATGAGCTTTCTCTGGCTACACAGGGTGCTTCCATGGCCGGGGTGGGGCTCATCTTGCCATGCTCTAGAGCTAAAGGGAATCTCAACGTGAGTCCTTGCCTCGAGGTAAGGCCCTGAGTAGCCATGCAGGAAGGGAGGCATGCAGCTCTCTCCGTGAGCTCGTAGTCGCTGTTCTGCTTTATTTGAAAGAAGGTAGCATTTGAGAACTCCTAGGCCCCTCGGGTGAGCATCATTTTCGTTCCAAGATCACTGAGTACCTCCACACCGCTGTGGGCCTAACTGAGCAACATCGAGGCCCATAGGTCCCTCGGAGGCCCTCCGTGTCTGCCGAGGGATGGGCAACACACTGCACTCTTTCTTGGGACTTCTTGATTTACCCAGCACTCGCACAGGATCACGAGCCCCGTTCTAGCAAGGTCCAACATGCCGTGGAAGTCACACTCTTTCCCTAGTCTGAGCTGCACTGAGAGAAACCCTCGGCTTCGCCTTCCATCCTGGACCTCGTACCTGAAGTCACCCTGCCTCCCGGAGAAAGGCGGAGTGCTTGCCTATTGCAACTGAAGCACAGTTTTTCCTGTAGCACTGCAGGCTTCTGAAGAGGCACGGGCCCAGAGGCCTAGCTAGGGCGTGCCTTGGCTGAGGCCGTTCACTAGATGCAGAACACCCTGCCTCGAGAAGTTGATTCAGGGAAGGAACCAGTGTGTGCTCTGTGTCTCTTTTGACTGCTCAGAAACCACAGGGAGGTATGCTGCGTGTGCCCATGGAAATGGGGGCGCGATGGTACTAGCCTTGCTTTTCCATTTGCAAAGCTCCACGCGTGCTGCCTTGAAGCTCCCTGAAATGCTCTGCTGTTGACTGGCCTCTGGCCGCTGTAGGCATGGGTCTGGGAAGAAAATGAGCTTTCTCTGGCTACACAGGGTGCTTCCATGGCCGGAGTGGGGCTCATCTTGCCATGCTCTGGAGCTAAAGGGAATCTCAACGTGAGTCCTTGCCTCGAGGTAAGGCCCTGAGTAGCCATGCAGAACGGGAGGCATGCAGCTCTCTCCATGAGCTCTTAGTCGCTGTTCTGCTTTATTTGAAAGAAGGTAGCCTTGGAGAACTCCTAGGCCCCTCGGGTGAGCATCCTTTTCGTTCCAAGATCACTGAGTACCTCCACACCCCTGTGGGCCTACTGAGCAACATCGAGGCCCATAGGTCCCTCGGAGGCCCTCCGTGTCTGCCGAGGGATGGGCAACACACTGCACGTTACTTCAGGAGAGCTACATTTCTAGAGCACTCGAACAGCATCAGAACCACATTTCTAGGCAGTCCAACATGCCCTGGTAGTCTTCGACATTGCCCCCGTTAGAGCTGCCATGAGAAAACACTCTGCTTCGAATTCTTAGAGGACCTCCTACCTGAAGTCTCTCTACTCAAGGAGAAAGTCAGCATCCTACCATGCGGTGTCGCTCACGGGACACTCAACGTGAAGACTTGCCTCGAGGTAAGGCCCTGAATTGCTCTGCAGAAGCGGAGGCGTGCAGCAGTTTCCATGAGGCCGCAGGCGCTCCTCTGCAGCCTTTGAACGCCAGTACGCTTTTCGGGACACCTAGGTGCCTCGCCTGGAAACCCTATGCCCTGCAAGAACACGGAGTACCCCCAGGCTCCCCTGGCCCTACTAAACAACATCCAGGCCGGTAGGCCTTCGGACTCACACTGTGTATGCCGAGTGAGGGGCAAAACAGTACACTCTTTCTTGGGACAGCTTGATTCCCCCAGCACTACCACAGGTTCACGAGCACGGTTCTAGCAGGTTCCAACATGCCGTGGAAGTCGCACTCATTCCCTACTCTGAGCTGCACTGAAAAAAACACTAGGCTTCGCCTTCCAACCAGGACCTCCTACCTGAAGTCACGCTGCCTCCAGGAGAAAGTCGGCTTGCGTTCCTATTGCCACTAAAGCACAGTTTTTCCTGTAGCACTGCAGGCTTCTGAAGAGGCACGGGCCCAGAGGCCTAGCTAGGGCGCGCCTTGGTTGAGGCCGTTCACTACATGCAGAACACCCTGCCTCGAGAAGCTGATTCGGGGAAGGACGAAGTGTGTGCTCTGTGTCTCTTTTGACTGCTCAGAAACCACAGGGAGGTATGCTGCGTGTGCCCATGGAAATGGGGGCGCGACGGTACTAGCCTTGCTTTTTCATTTGCAAAGCCCCGTTCACGCTCCCTTGAAGCGCCCTGAAATGCTCTGCTGTTGTCAGGCCTCTGGCCGCTGTAGGCATGGGTCTGGGAAGAAAATGAGCTTTCTCTGGCTACACAGGGTGCTTCCATGGCCGGGGTGGGGCTCATCTTGCCATGCTCTAGAGCTAAAGGGAATCTCAACGTGAGTCCTTGCCTCGAGGTAAGGCCCTGAGTAGCCATGCAGGAAGGGAGGCATGCAGCTCTCTCCGTGAGCTCGTAGTCGCTGTTCTGCTTTCTTTGAAAGAAGGTAGCATTTGAGAACTCCTAGGCCCCTCGGGTGAGCATCATTTTCGTTCCAAGATCACTGAGTACCTCCACACCGCTGTGGGCCTAACTGAGCAACATCGAGGCCCATAGGTCCCTCGGAGGCCCTCCGTGTCTGCCGAGGGATGGGCAACACACTGCACTCTTTCTTGGGACTTCTTGATTTACCCAGCACTCGCACAGGATCACGAGCCCCGTTCTAGCAAGGTCCAACATGCCGTGGAAGTCACACTCTTTCCCTAGTCTGAGCTGCACTGAGAGAAACCCTCGGCTTCGCCTTCCATCCTGGACCTCGTACCTGAAGTCACCCTGCCTCCCGGAGAAAGGCGGAGTGCTTGCCTATTGCAACTGAAGCACAGTTTTTCCTGTAGCACTGCAGGCTTCTGAAGAGGCACGGGCCCAGAGGCCTAGCTAGGGCGTGCCTTGGCTGAGGCCGTTCACTAGATGCAGAACACCCTGCCTCGAGAAGTTGATTCAGGGAAGGAACCAGTGTGTGCTCTGTGTCTCTTTTGACTTGTCAGAAACCACAGGGAGGTATGCTGCGTGTGCCCATGGAAATGGGGGCGCGATGGTACTAGCCTTGCTTTTCCATTTGCAAAGCTCCACGCGTGCTGCCTTGAAGCTCCCTGAAATGCTCTGCTGTTGACTGGCCTCTGGCCGCTGTAGGCATGGGTCTGGGAAGAAAATGAGCTTTCTCTGGCTACACAGGGTGCTTCCATGGCCGGGGTGGGGCTCATCTTGCCATGCTCTGGAGCTAAAGGGAATCTCAACGTGAGTCCTTGCCTCGAGGTAAGGCCCTGAGTAGCCATGCAGAACGGGAGGCATGCAGCTCTCTCCATGAGCTCTTAGTCGCTGTTCTGCTTTATTTGAAAGAAGGTAGCCTTGGAGAACTCCTAGGCCCCTCGGGTGAGCATCCTTTTCGTTCCAAGATCACTGAGTACCTCCACACCCCTGTGGGCCTACTGAGCAACATCGAGGCCCATAGGTCCCTCGGAGGCCCTCCGTGTCTGCCGAGGGATGGGCAACACACTGCACGTTACTTCAGGAGAGCTACATTTCTAGAGCACTCGAACAGCATCAGAACCACATTTCTAGGCAGTCCAACATGCCCTGGAAGTCTTCGACATTGCCCTCGTTTGAGCTGCCATGAGAAAACACTCTGCTTCGAATTCTTAGAGGACCTCGTACCTGAAGTCTCTCTACTCAAGGAGAAAGTCAGCATCCTACCATGCGGTGTCGCTCACGGGACACTCAACGTGAAGACTTGCCTCGAGGTAAGGCCCTGAATTGCTCTGCAGAAGCGGAGGCGTGCAGCAGTTTCCATGAGGCCGCAGGCGCTCCTCTGCAGCCTTTGAACGCCAGTACGCTTTTCGGGACACCTAGGTGCCTCGCCTGGAAACCCTATGCCCTGCAAGAACACGGAGTACCCCCAGGCTCCCCTGGCCCTACTAAACAACATCCAGGCCGGTAGGCCTTCGGACTCACACTGTGTATGCCGAGTGAGGGGCAAAACAGTACACTCTTTCTTGGGACAGCTTGATTCCCCCAGCACTACCACAGGTTCACGAGCACGGTTCTAGCAGGTTCCAACATGCCGTGGAAGTCGCACTCATTCCCTACTCTGAGCTGCACTGAAAAAAACACTAGGCTTCGCCTTCCAACCAGGACCTCCTACCTGAAGTCACGCTGCCTCCAGGAGAAAGTCGGCTTGCGTTCCTATTGCCACTAAAGCACAGTTTTTCCTGTAGCACTGCAGGCTTCTGAAGAGGCACGGGCCCAGAGGCCTAGCTAGGGCGCGCCTTGGTTGAGGCCGTTCACTACATGCAGAACACCCTGCCTCGAGAAGCTGATTCGGGGAAGGACGAAGTGTGTGCTCTGTGTCTCTTTTGACTGCTCAGAAACCACAGGGAGGTATGCTGCGTGTGCCCATGGAAATGGGGGCGCGACGGTACTAGCCTTGCTTTTTCATTTGCAAAGCCCCGTTCACGCTCCCTTGAAGCGCCCTGAAATGCTCTGCTGTTGTCAGGCCTCTGGCCGCTGTAGGCATGGGTCTGGGAAGAAAATGAGCTTTCTCTGGCTACACAGGGTGCTTCCATGGCCGGGGTGGGGCTCATCTTGCCATGCTCTGGAGCTAAAGGGAATCTCAACGTGAGTCCTTGCCTCGAGGTAAGGCCCTGAGTAGCCATGCAGGAAGGGAGGCATGCAGCTCTCTCCGTGAGCTCGTAGTCGCTGTTCTGCTTTCTTTGAAAGAAGGTAGCATTTGAGAACTCCTAGGCCCCTCGGGTGAGCATCATTTTCGTTCCAAGATCACTGAGTACCTCCACACCGCTGTGGGCCTAACTGAGCAACATCGAGGCCCATAGGTCCCTCGGAGGCCCTCCGTGTCTGCCGAGGGATGGGCAACACACTGCACTCTTTCTTGGGACTTCTTGATTTACCCAGCACTCGCACAGGATCACGAGCCCCGTTCTAGCAAGGTCCAACATGCCGTGGAAGTCACACTCTTTCCCTAGTCTGAGCTGCACTGAGAGAAACCCTCGGCTTCGCCTTCCATCCTGGACCTCGTACCTGAAGTCACCCTGCCTCCCGGAGAAAGGCGGAGTGCTTGCCTATTGCAACTGAAGCACAGTTTTTCCTGTAGCACTGCAGGCTTCTGAAGAGGCACGGGCCCAGAGGCCTAGCTAGGGCGTGCCTTGGCTGAGGCCGTTCACTAGATGCAGAACACCCTGCCTCGAGAAGTTGATTCAGGGAAGGAACCAGTGTGTGCTCTGTGTCTCTTTTGACTGCTCAGAAACCACAGGGAGGTATGCTGCGTGTGCCCATGGAAATGGGGGCGCGATGGTACTAGCCTTGCTTTTCCATTTGCAAAGCTCCACGCGTGCTGCCTTGAAGCTCCCTGAAATGCTCTGCTGTTGACTGGCCTCTGGCCGCTGTAGGCATGGGTCTGGGAAGAAAATGAGCTTTCTCTGGCTACACAGGGTGCTTCCATGGCCGGGGTGGGGCTCATCTTGCCATGCTCTGGAGCTAAAGGGAATCTCAACGTGAGTCCTTGCCTCGAGGTAAGGCCCTGAGTAGCCATGCAGAACGGGAGGCATGCAGCTCTCTCCATGAGCTCTTAGTCGCTGTTCTGCTTTATTTGAAAGAAGGTAGCCTTGGAGAACTCCTAGGCCCCTCGGGTGAGCATCCTTTTCGTTCCAAGATCACTGAGTACCTCCACACCCCTGTGGGCCTACTGAGCAACATCGAGGCCCATAGGTCCCTCGGAGGCCCTCCGTGTCTGCCGAGGGATGGGCAACACACTGCACGTTACTTCAGGAGAGCTACATTTCTAGAGCACTCGAACAGCATCAGAACCACATTTCTAGGCAGTCCAACATGCCCTGGAAGTCTTCGACATTGCCCTCGTTTGAGCTGCCATGAGAAAACACTCTGCTTCGAATTCTTAGAGGACCTCCTACCTGAAGTCTCTCTACTCAAGGAGAAAGTCAGCATCCTACCATGCGGTGTCGCTCACGGGACACTCAACGTGAAGACTTGCCTCGAGGTAAGGCCCTGAATTGCTCTGCAGAAGCGGAGGCGTGCAGCAGTTTCCATGAGGCCGCAGGCGCTCCTCTGCAGCCTTTGAACGCCAGTATGCTTTTCGGGACACCTAGGTGCCTCGCCTGGAAACCCTATGCCCTGCAAGAACACGGAGTACCCCCAGGCTCCCCTGGCCCTACTAAACAACATCCAGGCCGGTAGGCCTTCGGACTCACACTGTGTATGCCGAGTGAGGGGCAAAACAGTACACTCTTTCTTGGGACAGCTTGATTCCCCCAGCACTACCACAGGTTCACGAGCACGGTTCTAGCAGGTTCCAACATGCCGTGGAAGTCGCACTCATTCCCTACTCTGAGCTGCACTGAAAAAAACACTAGGCTTCGCCTTCCAACCAGGACCTCCTACCTGAAGTCACGCTGCCTCCAGGAGAAAGTCGGCTTGCGTTCCTATTGCCACTAAAGCACAGTTTTTCCTGTAGCACTGCAGGCTTCTGAAGAGGCACGGGCCCAGAGGCCTAGCTAGGGCGCGCCTTGGTTGAGGCCGTTCACTACATGCAGAACACCCTGCCTCGAGAAGCTGATTCGGGGAAGGACGAAGTGTGTGCTCTGTGTCTCTTTTGACTGCTCAGAAACCACAGGGAGGTATGCTGCGTGTGCCCATGGAAATGGGGGCGCGACGGTACTAGCCTTGCTTTTTCATTTGCAAAGCCCCGTTCACGCTCCCTTGAAGCGCCCTGAAATGCTCTGCTGTTGTCAGGCCTCTGGCCGCTGTAGGCATGGGTCTGGGAAGAAAATGAGCTTTCTCTGGCTACACAGGGTGCTTCCATGGCCGGGGTGGGGCTCATCTTGCCATGCTCTGGAGCTAAAGGGAATCTCAACGTGAGTCCTTGCCTCGAGGTAAGGCCCTGAGTAGCCATGCAGGAAGGGAGGCATGCAGCTCTCTCCGTGAGCTCGTAGTCGCTGTTCTGCTTTCTTTGAAAGAAGGTAGCATTTGAGAACTCCTAGGCCCCTCGGGTGAGCATCATTTTCGTTCCAAGATCACTGAGTACCTCCACACCGCTGTGGGCCTAACTGAGCAACATCGAGGCCCATAGGTCCCTCGGAGGCCCTCCGTGTCTGCCGAGGGATGGGCAACACACTGCACTCTTTCTTGGGACTTCTTGATTTACCCAGCACTCGCACAGGATCACGAGCCCCGTTCTAGCAAGGTCCAACATGCCGTGGAAGTCACACTCTTTCCCTAGTCTGAGCTGCACTGAGAGAAACCCTCGGCTTCGCCTTCCATCCTGGACCTCGTACCTGAAGTCACCCTGCCTCCCGGAGAAAGGCGGAGTGCTTGCCTATTGCAACTGAAGCACAGTTTTTCCTGTAGCACTGCAGGCTTCTGAAGAGGCACGGGCCCAGAGGCCTAGCTAGGGCGTGCCTTGGCTGAGGCCGTTCACTAGATGCAGAACACCCTGCCTCGAGAAGTTGATTCAGGGAAGGAACCAGTGTGTGCTCTGTGTCTCTTTTGACTGCTCAGAAACCACAGGGAGGTATGCTGCGTGTGCCCATGGAAATGGGGGCGCGACGGTACTAGCCTTGCTTTTCCATTTGCAAAGCTCCACGCGTGCTGCCTTGAAGCTCCCTGAAATGCTCTGCTGTTGACTGGCCTCTGGCCGCTGTAGGCATGGGTCTGGGAAGAAAATGAGCTTTCTCTGGCTACACAGGGTGCTTCCATGGCCGGAGTGGGGCTCATCTTGCCATGCTCTGGAGCTAAAGGGAATCTCAACGTGAGTCCTTGCCTCGAGGTAAGGCCCTGAGTAGCCATGCAGAACGGGAGGCATGCAGCTCTCTCCATGAGCTCTTAGTCGCTGTTCTGCTTTATTTGAAAGAAGGTAGCCTTGGAGAACTCCTAGGCCCCTCGGGTGAGCATCCTTTTCGTTCCAAGATCACTGAGTACCTCCACACCCCTGTGGGCCTACTGAGCAACATCGAGGCCCATAGGTCCCTCGGAGGCCCTCCGTGTCTGCCGAGGGATGGGCAACACACTGCACGTTACTTCAGGAGAGCTACATTTCTAGAGCACTCGAACAGCATCAGAACCACATTTCTAGGCAGTCCAACATGCCCTGGTAGTCTTCGACATTGCCCCCGTTAGAGCTGCCATGAGAAAACACTCTGCTTCGAATTCTTAGAGGACCTCCTACCTGAAGTCTCTCTACTCAAGGAGAAAGTCAGCATCCTACCATGCGGTGTCGCTCACGGGACACTCAACGTGAAGACTTGCCTCGAGGTAAGGCCCTGAATTGCTCTGCAGAAGCGGAGGCGTGCAGCAGTTTCCATGAGGCCGCAGGCGCTCCTCTGCAGCCTTTGAACGCCAGTACGCTTTTCGGGACACCTAGGTGCCTCGCCTGGAAACCCTATGCCCTGCAAGAACACGGAGTACCCCCAGGCTCCCCTGGCCCTACTAAACAACATCCAGGCCGGTAGGCCTTCGGACTCACACTGTGTATGCCGAGTGAGGGGCAAAACAGTACACTCTTTCTTGGGACAGCTTGATTCCCCCAGCACTACCACAGGTTCACGAGCACGGTTCTAGCAGGTTCCAACATGCCGTGGAAGTCGCACTCATTCCCTACTCTGAGCTGCACTGAAAAAAACACTAGGCTTCGCCTTCCAACCAGGACCTCCTACCTGAAGTCACGCTGCCTCCAGGAGAAAGTCGGCTTGCGTTCCTATTGCCACTAAAGCACAGTTTTTCCTGTAGCACTGCAGGCTTCTGAAGAGGCACGGGCCCAGAGGCCTAGCTAGGGCGCGCCTTGGTTGAGGCCGTTCACTACATGCAGAACACCCTGCCTCGAGAAGCTGATTCGGGGAAGGACGAAGTGTGTGCTCTGTGTCTCTTTTGACTGCTCAGAAACCACAGGGAGGTATGCTGCGTGTGCCCATGGAAATGGGGGCGCGACGGTACTAGCCTTGCTTTTTCATTTGCAAAGCCCCGTTCACGCTCCCTTGAAGCGCCCTGAAATGCTCTGCTGTTGTCAGGCCTCTGGCCGCTGTAGGCATGGGTCTGGGAAGAAAATGAGCTTTCTCTGGCTACACAGGGTGCTTCCATGGCCGGGGTGGGGCTCATCTTGCCATGCTCTAGAGCTAAAGGGAATCTCAACGTGAGTCCTTGCCTCGAGGTAAGGCCCTGAGTAGCCATGCAGGAAGGGAGGCATGCAGCTCTCTCCGTGAGCTCGTAGTCGCTGTTCTGCTTTCTTTGAAAGAAGGTAGCATTTGAGAACTCCTAGGCCCCTCGGGTGAGCATCATTTTCGTTCCAAGATCACTGAGTACCTCCACACCGCTGTGGGCCTAACTGAGCAACATCGAGGCCCATAGGTCCCTCGGAGGCCCTCCGTGTCTGCCGAGGGATGGGCAACACACTGCACTCTTTCTTGGGACTTCTTGATTTACCCAGCACTCGCACAGGATCACGAGCCCCGTTCTAGCAAGGTCCAACATGCCGTGGAAGTCACACTCTTTCCCTAGTCTGAGCTGCACTGAGAGAAACCCTCGGCTTCGCCTTCCATCCTGGACCTCGTACCTGAAGTCACCCTGCCTCCCGGAGAAAGGCGGAGTGCTTGCCTATTGCAACTGAAGCACAGTTTTTCCTGTAGCACTGCAGGCTTCTGAAGAGGCACGGGCCCAGAGGCCTAGCTAGGGCGTGCCTTGGCTGAGGCCGTTCACTAGATGCAGAACACCCTGCCTCGAGAAGTTGATTCAGGGAAGGAACCAGTGTGTGCTCTGTGTCTCTTTTGACTGCTCAGAAACCACAGGGAGGTATGCTGCGTGTGCCCATGGAAATGGGGGCGCGATGGTACTAGCCTTGCTTTTCCATTTGCAAAGCTCCACGCGTGCTGCCTTGAAGCTCCCTGAAATGCTCTGCTGTTGACTGGCCTCTGGCCGCTGTAGGCATGGGTCTGGGAAGAAAATGAGCTTTCTCTGGCTACACAGGGTGCTTCCATGGCCGGAGTGGGGCTCATCTTGCCATGCTCTGGAGCTAAAGGGAATCTCAACGTGAGTCCTTGCCTCGAGGTAAGGCCCTGAGTAGCCATGCAGAACGGGAGGCATGCAGCTCTCTCCATGAGCTCTTAGTCGCTGTTCTGCTTTATTTGAAAGAAGGTAGCCTTGGAGAACTCCTAGGCCCCTCGGGTGAGCATCCTTTTCGTTCCAAGATCACTGAGTACCTCCACACCCCTGTGGGCCTACTGAGCAACATCGAGGCCCATAGGTCCCTCGGAGGCCCTCCGTGTCTGCCGAGGGATGGGCAACACACTGCACGTTACTTCAGGAGAGCTACATTTCTAGAGCACTCGAACAGCATCAGAACCACATTTCTAGGCAGTCCAACATGCCCTGGTAGTCTTCGACATTGCCCCCGTTAGAGCTGCCATGAGAAAACACTCTGCTTCGAATTCTTAGAGGACCTCCTACCTGAAGTCTCTCTACTCAAGGAGAAAGTCAGCATCCTACCATGCGGTGTCGCTCACGGGACACTCAACGTGAAGACTTGCCTCGAGGTAAGGCCCTGAATTGCTCTGCAGAAGCGGAGGCGTGCAGCAGTTTCCATGAGGCCGCAGGCGCTCCTCTGCAGCCTTTGAACGCCAGTACGCTTTTCGGGACACCTAGGTGCCTCGCCTGGAAACCCTATGCCCTGCAAGAACACGGAGTACCCCCAGGCTCCCCTGGCCCTACTAAACAACATCCAGGCCGGTAGGCCTTCGGACTCACACTGTGTATGCCGAGTGAGGGGCAAAACAGTACACTCTTTCTTGGGACAGCTTGATTCCCCCAGCACTACCACAGGTTCACGAGCACGGTTCTAGCAGGTTCCAACATGCCGTGGAAGTCGCACTCATTCCCTACTCTGAGCTGCACTGAAAAAAACACTAGGCTTCGCCTTCCAACCAGGACCTCCTACCTGAAGTCACGCTGCCTCCAGGAGAAAGTCGGCTTGCGTTCCTATTGCCACTAAAGCACAGTTTTTCCTGTAGCACTGCAGGCTTCTGAAGAGGCACGGGCCCAGAGGCCTAGCTAGGGCGCGCCTTGGTTGAGGCCGTTCACTACATGCAGAACACCCTGCCTCGAGAAGCTGATTCGGGGAAGGACGAAGTGTGTGCTCTGTGTCTCTTTTGACTGCTCAGAAACCACAGGGAGGTATGCTGCGTGTGCCCATGGAAATGGGGGCGCGACGGTACTAGCCTTGCTTTTTCATTTGCAAAGCCCCGTTCACGCTCCCTTGAAGCGCCCTGAAATGCTCTGCTGTTGTCAGGCCTCTGGCCGCTGTAGGCATGGGTCTGGGAAGAAAATGAGCTTTCTCTGGCTACACAGGGTGCTTCCATGGCCGGGGTGGGGCTCATCTTGCCATGCTCTAGAGCTAAAGGGAATCTCAACGTGAGTCCTTGCCTCGAGGTAAGGCCCTGAGTAGCCATGCAGGAAGGGAGGCATGCAGCTCTCTCCGTGAGCTCGTAGTCGCTGTTCTGCTTTCTTTGAAAGAAGGTAGCATTTGAGAACTCCTAGGCCCCTCGGGTGAGCATCATTTTCGTTCCAAGATCACTGAGTACCTCCACACCGCTGTGGGCCTAACTGAGCAACATCGAGGCCCATAGGTCCCTCGGAGGCCCTCCGTGTCTGCCGAGGGATGGGCAACACACTGCACTCTTTCTTGGGACTTCTTGATTTACCCAGCACTCGCACAGGATCACGAGCCCCGTTCTAGCAAGGTCCAACATGCCGTGGAAGTCACACTCTTTCCCTAGTCTGAGCTGCACTGAGAGAAACCCTCGGCTTCGCCTTCCATCCTGGACCTCGTACCTGAAGTCACCCTGCCTCCCGGAGAAAGGCGGAGTGCTTGCCTATTGCAACTGAAGCACAGTTTTTCCTGTAGCACTGCAGGCTTCTGAAGAGGCACGGGCCCAGAGGCCTAGCTAGGGCGTGCCTTGGCTGAGGCCGTTCACTAGATGCAGAACACCCTGCCTCGAGAAGTTGATTCAGGGAAGGAACCAGTGTGTGCTCTGTGTCTCTTTTGACTTGTCAGAAACCACAGGGAGGTATGCTGCGTGTGCCCATGGAAATGGGGGCGCGATGGTACTAGCCTTGCTTTTCCATTTGCAAAGCTCCACGCGTGCTGCCTTGAAGCTCCCTGAAATGCTCTGCTGTTGACTGGCCTCTGGCCGCTGTAGGCATGGGTCTGGGAAGAAAATGAGCTTTCTCTGGCTACACAGGGTGCTTCCATGGCCGGGGTGGGGCTCATCTTGCCATGCTCTGGAGCTAAAGGGAATCTCAACGTGAGTCCTTGCCTCGAGGTAAGGCCCTGAGTAGCCATGCAGAACGGGAGGCATGCAGCTCTCTCCATGAGCTCTTAGTCGCTGTTCTGCTTTATTTGAAAGAAGGTAGCCTTGGAGAACTCCTAGGCCCCTCGGGTGAGCATCCTTTTCGTTCCAAGATCACTGAGTACCTCCACACCCCTGTGGGCCTACTGAGCAACATCGAGGCCCATAGGTCCCTCGGAGGCCCTCCGTGTCTGCCGAGGGATGGGCAACACACTGCACGTTACTTCAGGAGAGCTACATTTCTAGAGCACTCGAACAGCATCAGAACCACATTTCTAGGCAGTCCAACATGCCCTGGAAGTCTTCGACATTGCCCTCGTTTGAGCTGCCATGAGAAAACACTCTGCTTCGAATTCTTAGAGGACCTCGTACCTGAAGTCTCTCTACTCAAGGAGAAAGTCAGCATCCTACCATGCGGTGTCGCTCACGGGACACTCAACGTGAAGACTTGCCTCGAGGTAAGGCCCTGAATTGCTCTGCAGAAGCGGAGGCGTGCAGCAGTTTCCATGAGGCCGCAGGCGCTCCTCTGCAGCCTTTGAACGCCAGTATGCTTTTCGGGACACCTAGGTGCCTCGCCTGGAAACCCTATGCCCTGCAAGAACACGGAGTACCCCCAGGCTCCCCTGGCCCTACTAAACAACATCCAGGCCGGTAGGCCTTCGGACTCACACTGTGTATGCCGAGTGAGGGGCAAAACAGTACACTCTTTCTTGGGACAGCTTGATTCCCCCAGCACTACCACAGGTTCACGAGCACGGTTCTAGCAGGTTCCAACATGCCGTGGAAGTCGCACTCATTCCCTACTCTGAGCTGCACTGAAAAAAACACTAGGCTTCGCCTTCCAACCAGGACCTCCTACCTGAAGTCACGCTGCCTCCAGGAGAAAGTCGGCTTGCGTTCCTATTGCCACTAAAGCACAGTTTTTCCTGTAGCACTGCAGGCTTCTGAAGAGGCACGGGCCCAGAGGCCTAGCTAGGGCGCGCCTTGGTTGAGGCCGTTCACTACATGCAGAACACCCTGCCTCGAGAAGCTGATTCGGGGAAGGACGAAGTGTGTGCTCTGTGTCTCTTTTGACTGCTCAGAAACCACAGGGAGGTATGCTGCGTGTGCCCATGGAAATGGGGGCGCGACGGTACTAGCCTTGCTTTTTCATTTGCAAAGCCCCGTTCACGCTCCCTTGAAGCGCCCTGAAATGCTCTGCTGTTGTCAGGCCTCTGGCCGCTGTAGGCATGGGTCTGGGAAGAAAATGAGCTTTCTCTGGCTACACAGGGTGCTTCCATGGCCGGGGTGGGGCTCATCTTGCCATGCTCTGGAGCTAAAGGGAATCTCAACGTGAGTCCTTGCCTCGAGGTAAGGCCCTGAGTAGCCATGCAGGAAGGGAGGCATGCAGCTCTCTCCGTGAGCTCGTAGTCGCTGTTCTGCTTTATTTGAAAGAAGGTAGCATTTGAGAACTCCTAGGCCCCTCGGGTGAGCATCATTTTCGTTCCAAGATCACTGAGTACCTCCACACCGCTGTGGGCCTAACTGAGCAACATCGAGGCCCATAGGTCCCTCGGAGGCCCTCCGTGTCTGCCGAGGGATGGGCAACACACTGCACTCTTTCTTGGGACTTCTTGATTTACCCAGCACTCGCACAGGATCACGAGCCCCGTTCTAGCAAGGTCCAACATGCCGTGGAAGTCACACTCTTTCCCTAGTCTGAGCTGCACTGAGAGAAACCCTCGGCTTCGCCTTCCATCCTGGACCTCGTACCTGAAGTCACCCTGCCTCCCGGAGAAAGGCGGAGTGCTTGCCTATTGCAACTGAAGCACAGTTTTTCCTGTAGCACTGCAGGCTTCTGAAGAGGCACGGGCCCAGAGGCCTAGCTAGGGCGTGCCTTGGCTGAGGCCGTTCACTAGATGCAGAACACCCTGCCTCGAGAAGTTGATTCAGGGAAGGAACCAGTGTGTGCTCTGTGTCTCTTTTGACTGCTCAGAAACCACAGGGAGGTATGCTGCGTGTGCCCATGGAAATGGGGGCGCGATGGTACTAGCCTTGCTTTTCCATTTGCAAAGCTCCACGCGTGCTGCCTTGAAGCTCCCTGAAATGCTCTGCTGTTGACTGGCCTCTGGCCGCTGTAGGCATGGGTCTGGGAAGAAAATGAGCTTTCTCTGGCTACACAGGGTGCTTCCATGGCCGGAGTGGGGCTCATCTTGCCATGCTCTGGAGCTAAAGGGAATCTCAACGTGAGTCCTTGCCTCGAGGTAAGGCCCTGAGTAGCCATGCAGAACGGGAGGCATGCAGCTCTCTCCATGAGCTCTTAGTCGCTGTTCTGCTTTATTTGAAAGAAGGTAGCCTTGGAGAACTCCTAGGCCCCTCGGGTGAGCATCCTTTTCGTTCCAAGATCACTGAGTACCTCCACACCCCTGTGGGCCTACTGAGCAACATCGAGGCCCATAGGTCCCTCGGAGGCCCTCCGTGTCTGCCGAGGGATGGGCAACACACTGCACGTTACTTCAGGAGAGCTACATTTCTAGAGCACTCGAACAGCATCAGAACCACATTTCTAGGCAGTCCAACATGCCCTGGTAGTCTTCGACATTGCCCCCGTTAGAGCTGCCATGAGAAAACACTCTGCTTCGAATTCTTAGAGGACCTCCTACCTGAAGTCTCTCTACTCAAGGAGAAAGTCAGCATCCTACCATGCGGTGTCGCTCCCGGGACACTCAACGTGAAGACTTGCCTCGAGGTAAGGCCCTGAATTGCTCTGCAGAAGCGGAGGCGTGCAGCAGTTTCCATGAGGCCGCAGGCGCTCCTCTGCAGCCTTTGAACGCCAGTACGCTTTTCGGGACACCTAGGTGCCTCGCCTGGAAACCCTATGCCCTGCAAGAACACGGAGTACCCCCAGGCTCCCCTGGCCCTACTAAACAACATCCAGGCCGGTAGGCCTTCGGACTCACACTGTGTATGCCGAGTGAGGGGCAAAACAGTACACTCTTTCTTGGGACAGCTTGATTCCCCCAGCACTACCACAGGTTCACGAGCACGGTTCTAGCAGGTTCCAACATGCCGTGGAAGTCGCACTCATTCCCTACTCTGAGCTGCACTGAAAAAAACACTAGGCTTCGCCTTCCAACCAGGACCTCCTACCTGAAGTCACGCTGCCTCCAGGAGAAAGTCGGCTTGCGTTCCTATTGCCACTAAAGCACAGTTTTTCCTGTAGCACTGCAGGCTTCTGAAGAGGCACGGGCCCAGAGGCCTAGCTAGGGCGCGCCTTGGTTGAGGCCGTTCACTACATGCAGAACACCCTGCCTCGAGAAGCTGATTCGGGGAAGGACGAAGTGTGTGCTCTGTGTCTCTTTTGACTGCTCAGAAACCACAGGGAGGTATGCTGCGTGTGCCCATGGAAATGGGGGCGCGACGGTACTAGCCTTGCTTTTTCATTTGCAAAGCCCCGTTCACGCTCCCTTGAAGCGCCCTGAAATGCTCTGCTGTTGTCAGGCCTCTGGCCGCTGTAGGCATGGGTCTGGGAAGAAAATGAGCTTTCTCTGGCTACACAGGGTGCTTCCATGGCCGGGGTGGGGCTCATCTTGCCATGCTCTAGAGCTAAAGGGAATCTCAACGTGAGTCCTTGCCTCGAGGTAAGGCCCTGAGTAGCCATGCAGGAAGGGAGGCATGCAGCTCTCTCCGTGAGCTCGTAGTCGCTGTTCTGCTTTATTTGAAAGAAGGTAGCATTTGAGAACTCCTAGGCCCCTCGGGTGAGCATCATTTTCGTTCCAAGATCACTGAGTACCTCCACACCGCTGTGGGCCTAACTGAGCAACATCGAGGCCCATAGGTCCCTCGGAGGCCCTCCGTGTCTGCCGAGGGATGGGCAACACACTGCACTCTTTCTTGGGACTTCTTGATTTACCCAGCACTCGCACAGGATCACGAGCCCCGTTCTAGCAAGGTCCAACATGCCGTGGAAGTCACACTCTTTCCCTAGTCTGAGCTGCACTGAGAGAAACCCTCGGCTTCGCCTTCCATCCTGGACCTCGTACCTGAAGTCACCCTGCCTCCCGGAGAAAGGCGGAGTGCTTGCCTATTGCAACTGAAGCACAGTTTTTCCTGTAGCACTGCAGGCTTCTGAAGAGGCACGGGCCCAGAGGCCTAGCTAGGGCGTGCCTTGGCTGAGGCCGTTCACTAGATGCAGAACACCCTGCCTCGAGAAGTTGATTCAGGGAAGGAACCAGTGTGTGCTCTGTGTCTCTTTTGACTGCTCAGAAACCACAGGGAGGTATGCTGCGTGTGCCCATGGAAATGGGGGCGCGATGGTACTAGCCTTGCTTTTCCATTTGCAAAGCTCCACGCGTGCTGCCTTGAAGCTCCCTGAAATGCTCTGCTGTTGACTGGCCTCTGGCCGCTGTAGGCATGGGTCTGGGAAGAAAATGAGCTTTCTCTGGCTACACAGGGTGCTTCCATGGCCGGAGTGGGGCTCATCTTGCCATGCTCTGGAGCTAAAGGGAATCTCAACGTGAGTCCTTGCCTCGAGGTAAGGCCCTGAGTAGCCATGCAGAACGGGAGGCATGCAGCTCTCTCCATGAGCTCTTAGTCGCTGTTCTGCTTTATTTGAAAGAAGGTAGCCTTGGAGAACTCCTAGGCCCCTCGGGTGAGCATCCTTTTCGTTCCAAGATCACTGAGTACCTCCACACCCCTGTGGGCCTACTGAGCAACATCGAGGCCCATAGGTCCCTCGGAGGCCCTCCGTGTCTGCCGAGGGATGGGCAACACACTGCACGTTACTTCAGGAGAGCTACATTTCTAGAGCACTCGAACAGCATCAGAACCACATTTCTAGGCAGTCCAACATGCCCTGGTAGTCTTCGACATTGCCCCCGTTAGAGCTGCCATGAGAAAACACTCTGCTTCGAATTCTTAGAGGACCTCCTACCTGAAGTCTCTCTACTCAAGGAGAAAGTCAGCATCCTACCATGCGGTGTCGCTCACGGGACACTCAACGTGAAGACTTGCCTCGAGGTAAGGCCCTGAATTGCTCTGCAGAAGCGGAGGCGTGCAGCAGTTTCCATGAGGCCGCAGGCGCTCCTCTGCAGCCTTTGAACGCCAGTACGCTTTTCGGGACACCTAGGTGCCTCGCCTGGAAACCCTATGCCCTGCAAGAACACGGAGTACCCCCAGGCTCCCCTGGCCCTACTAAACAACATCCAGGCCGGTAGGCCTTCGGACTCACACTGTGTATGCCGAGTGAGGGGCAAAACAGTACACTCTTTCTTGGGACAGCTTGATTCCCCCAGCACTACCACAGGTTCACGAGCACGGTTCTAGCAGGTTCCAACATGCCGTGGAAGTCGCACTCATTCCCTACTCTGAGCTGCACTGAAAAAAACACTAGGCTTCGCCTTCCAACCAGGACCTCCTACCTGAAGTCACGCTGCCTCCAGGAGAAAGTCGGCTTGCGTTCCTATTGCCACTAAAGCACAGTTTTTCCTGTAGCACTGCAGGCTTCTGAAGAGGCACGGGCCCAGAGGCCTAGCTAGGGCGCGCCTTGGTTGAGGCCGTTCACTACATGCAGAACACCCTGCCTCGAGAAGCTGATTCGGGGAAGGACGAAGTGTGTGCTCTGTGTCTCTTTTGACTGCTCAGAAACCACAGGGAGGTATGCTGCGTGTGCCCATGGAAATGGGGGCGCGACGGTACTAGCCTTGCTTTTTCATTTGCAAAGCCCCGTTCACGCTCCCTTGAAGCGCCCTGAAATGCTCTGCTGTTGTCAGGCCTCTGGCCGCTGTAGGCATGGGTCTGGGAAGAAAATGAGCTTTCTCTGGCTACACAGGGTGCTTCCATGGCCGGGGTGGGGCTCATCTTGCCATGCTCTGGAGCTAAAGGGAATCTCAACGTGAGTCCTTGCCTCGAGGTAAGGCCCTGAGTAGCCATGCAGGAAGGGAGGCATGCAGCTCTCTCCGTGAGCTCGTAGTCGCTGTTCTGCTTTATTTGAAAGAAGGTAGCATTTGAGAACTCCTAGGCCCCTCGGGTGAGCATCATTTTCGTTCCAAGATCACTGAGTACCTCCACACCGCTGTGGGCCTAACTGAGCAACATCGAGGCCCATAGGTCCCTCGGAGGCCCTCCGTGTCTGCCGAGGGATGGGCAACACACTGCACTCTTTCTTGGGACTTCTTGATTTACCCAGCACTCGCACAGGATCACGAGCCCCGTTCTAGCAAGGTCCAACATGCCGTGGAAGTCACACTCTTTCCCTAGTCTGAGCTGCACTGAGAGAAACCCTCGGCTTCGCCTTCCATCCTGGACCTCGTACCTGAAGTCACCCTGCCTCCCGGAGAAAGGCGGAGTGCTTGCCTATTGCAACTGAAGCACAGTTTTTCCTGTAGCACTGCAGGCTTCTGAAGAGGCACGGGCCCAGAGGCCTAGCTAGGGCGTGCCTTGGCTGAGGCCGTTCACTAGATGCAGAACACCCTGCCTCGAGAAGTTGATTCAGGGAAGGAACCAGTGTGTGCTCTGTGTCTCTTTTGACTGCTCAGAAACCACAGGGAGGTATGCTGCGTGTGCCCATGGAAATGGGGGCGCGATGGTACTAGCCTTGCTTTTCCATTTGCAAAGCTCCACGCGTGCTGCCTTGAAGCTCCCTGAAATGCTCTGCTGTTGACTGGCCTCTGGCCGCTGTAGGCATGGGTCTGGGAAGAAAATGAGCTTTCTCTGGCTACACAGGGTGCTTCCATGGCCGGAGTGGGGCTCATCTTGCCATGCTCTGGAGCTAAAGGGAATCTCAACGTGAGTCCTTGCCTCGAGGTAAGGCCCTGAGTAGCCATGCAGAACGGGAGGCATGCAGCTCTCTCCATGAGCTCTTAGTCGCTGTTCTGCTTTATTTGAAAGAAGGTAGCCTTGGAGAACTCCTAGGCCCCTCGGGTGAGCATCCTTTTCGTTCCAAGATCACTGAGTACCTCCACACCCCTGTGGGCCTACTGAGCAACATCGAGGCCCATAGGTCCCTCGGAGGCCCTCCGTGTCTGCCGAGGGATGGGCAACACACTGCACGTTACTTCAGGAGAGCTACATTTCTAGAGCACTCGAACAGCATCAGAACCACATTTCTAGGCAGTCCAACATGCCCTGGTAGTCTTCGACATTGCCCCCGTTAGAGCTGCCATGAGAAAACACTCTGCTTCGAATTCTTAGAGGACCTCCTACCTGAAGTCTCTCTACTCAAGGAGAAAGTCAGCATCCTACCATGCGGTGTCGCTCCCGGGACACTCAACGTGAAGACTTGCCTCGAGGTAAGGCCCTGAATTGCTCTGCAGAAGCGGAGGCGTGCAGCAGTTTCCATGAGGCCGCAGGCGCTCCTCTGCAGCCTTTGAACGCCAGTACGCTTTTCGGGACACCTAGGTGCCTCGCCTGGAAACCCTATGCCCTGCAAGAACACGGAGTACCCCCAGGCTCCCCTGGCCCTACTAAACAACATCCAGGCCGGTAGGCCTTCGGACTCACACTGTGTATGCCGAGTGAGGGGCAAAACAGTACACTCTTTCTTGGGACAGCTTGATTCCCCCAGCACTACCACAGGTTCACGAGCACGGTTCTAGCAGGTTCCAACATGCCGTGGAAGTCGCACTCATTCCCTACTCTGAGCTGCACTGAAAAAAACACTAGGCTTCGCCTTCCAACCAGGACCTCCTACCTGAAGTCACGCTGCCTCCAGGAGAAAGTCGGCTTGCGTTCCTATTGCCACTAAAGCACAGTTTTTCCTGTAGCACTGCAGGCTTCTGAAGAGGCACGGGCCCAGAGGCCTAGCTAGGGCGCGCCTTGGTTGAGGCCGTTCACTACATGCAGAACACCCTGCCTCGAGAAGCTGATTCGGGGAAGGACGAAGTGTGTGCTCTGTGTCTCTTTTGACTGCTCAGAAACCACAGGGAGGTATGCTGCGTGTGCCCATGGAAATGGGGGCGCGACGGTACTAGCCTTGCTTTTTCATTTGCAAAGCCCCGTTCACGCTCCCTTGAAGCGCCCTGAAATGCTCTGCTGTTGTCAGGCCTCTGGCCGCTGTAGGCATGGGTCTGGGAAGAAAATGAGCTTTCTCTGGCTACACAGGGTGCTTCCATGGCCGGGGTGGGGCTCATCTTGCCATGCTCTAGAGCTAAAGGGAATCTCAACGTGAGTCCTTGCCTCGAGGTAAGGCCCTGAGTAGCCATGCAGGAAGGGAGGCATGCAGCTCTCTCCGTGAGCTCGTAGTCGCTGTTCTGCTTTATTTGAAAGAAGGTAGCATTTGAGAACTCCTAGGCCCCTCGGGTGAGCATCATTTTCGTTCCAAGATCACTGAGTACCTCCACACCGCTGTGGGCCTAACTGAGCAACATCGAGGCCCATAGGTCCCTCGGAGGCCCTCCGTGTCTGCCGAGGGATGGGCAACACACTGCACTCTTTCTTGGGACTTCTTGATTTACCCAGCACTCGCACAGGATCACGAGCCCCGTTCTAGCAAGGTCCAACATGCCGTGGAAGTCACACTCTTTCCCTAGTCTGAGCTGCACTGAGAGAAACCCTCGGCTTCGCCTTCCATCCTGGACCTCGTACCTGAAGTCACCCTGCCTCCCGGAGAAAGGCGGAGTGCTTGCCTATTGCAACTGAAGCACAGTTTTTCCTGTAGCACTGCAGGCTTCTGAAGAGGCACGGGCCCAGAGGCCTAGCTAGGGCGTGCCTTGGCTGAGGCCGTTCACTAGATGCAGAACACCCTGCCTCGAGAAGTTGATTCAGGGAAGGAACCAGTGTGTGCTCTGTGTCTCTTTTGACTGCTCAGAAACCACAGGGAGGTATGCTGCGTGTGCCCATGGAAATGGGGGCGCGATGGTACTAGCCTTGCTTTTCCATTTGCAAAGCTCCACGCGTGCTGCCTTGAAGCTCCCTGAAATGCTCTGCTGTTGACTGGCCTCTGGCCGCTGTAGGCATGGGTCTGGGAAGAAAATGAGCTTTCTCTGGCTACACAGGGTGCTTCCATGGCCGGAGTGGGGCTCATCTTGCCATGCTCTGGAGCTAAAGGGAATCTCAACGTGAGTCCTTGCCTCGAGGTAAGGCCCTGAGTAGCCATGCAGAACGGGAGGCATGCAGCTCTCTCCATGAGCTCTTAGTCGCTGTTCTGCTTTATTTGAAAGAAGGTAGCCTTGGAGAACTCCTAGGCCCCTCGGGTGAGCATCCTTTTCGTTCCAAGATCACTGAGTACCTCCACACCCCTGTGGGCCTACTGAGCAACATCGAGGCCCATAGGTCCCTCGGAGGCCCTCCGTGTCTGCCGAGGGATGGGCAACACACTGCACGTTACTTCAGGAGAGCTACATTTCTAGAGCACTCGAACAGCATCAGAACCACATTTCTAGGCAGTCCAACATGCCCTGGTAGTCTTCGACATTGCCCCCGTTAGAGCTGCCATGAGAAAACACTCTGCTTCGAATTCTTAGAGGACCTCCTACCTGAAGTCTCTCTACTCAAGGAGAAAGTCAGCATCCTACCATGCGGTGTCGCTCACGGGACACTCAACGTGAAGACTTGCCTCGAGGTAAGGCCCTGAATTGCTCTGCAGAAGCGGAGGCGTGCAGCAGTTTCCATGAGGCCGCAGGCGCTCCTCTGCAGCCTTTGAACGCCAGTACGCTTTTCGGGACACCTAGGTGCCTCGCCTGGAAACCCTATGCCCTGCAAGAACACGGAGTACCCCCAGGCTCCCCTGGCCCTACTAAACAACATCCAGGCCGGTAGGCCTTCGGACTCACACTGTGTATGCCGAGTGAGGGGCAAAACAGTACACTCTTTCTTGGGACAGCTTGATTCCCCCAGCACTACCACAGGTTCACGAGCACGGTTCTAGCAGGTTCCAACATGCCGTGGAAGTCGCACTCATTCCCTACTCTGAGCTGCACTGAAAAAAACACTAGGCTTCGCCTTCCAACCAGGACCTCCTACCTGAAGTCACGCTGCCTCCAGGAGAAAGTCGGCTTGCGTTCCTATTGCCACTAAAGCACAGTTTTTCCTGTAGCACTGCAGGCTTCTGAAGAGGCACGGGCCCAGAGGCCTAGCTAGGGCGCGCCTTGGTTGAGGCCGTTCACTACATGCAGAACACCCTGCCTCGAGAAGCTGATTCGGGGAAGGACGAAGTGTGTGCTCTGTGTCTCTTTTGACTGCTCAGAAACCACAGGGAGGTATGCTGCGTGTGCCCATGGAAATGGGGGCGCGACGGTACTAGCCTTGCTTTTTCATTTGCAAAGCCCCGTTCACGCTCCCTTGAAGCGCCCTGAAATGCTCTGCTGTTGTCAGGCCTCTGGCCGCTGTAGGCATGGGTCTGGGAAGAAAATGAGCTTTCTCTGGCTACACAGGGTGCTTCCATGGCCGGGGTGGGGCTCATCTTGCCATGCTCTGGAGCTAAAGGGAATCTCAACGTGAGTCCTTGCCTCGAGGTAAGGCCCTGAGTAGCCATGCAGGAAGGGAGGCATGCAGCTCTCTCCGTGAGCTCGTAGTCGCTGTTCTGCTTTATTTGAAAGAAGGTAGCATTTGAGAACTCCTAGGCCCCTCGGGTGAGCATCATTTTCGTTCCAAGATCACTGAGTACCTCCACACCGCTGTGGGCCTAACTGAGCAACATCGAGGCCCATAGGTCCCTCGGAGGCCCTCCGTGTCTGCCGAGGGATGGGCAACACACTGCACTCTTTCTTGGGACTTCTTGATTTACCCAGCACTCGCACAGGATCACGAGCCCCGTTCTAGCAAGGTCCAACATGCCGTGGAAGTCACACTCTTTCCCTAGTCTGAGCTGCACTGAGAGAAACCCTCGGCTTCGCCTTCCATCCTGGACCTCGTACCTGAAGTCACCCTGCCTCCCGGAGAAAGGCGGAGTGCTTGCCTATTGCAACTGAAGCACAGTTTTTCCTGTAGCACTGCAGGCTTCTGAAGAGGCACGGGCCCAGAGGCCTAGCTAGGGCGTGCCTTGGCTGAGGCCGTTCACTAGATGCAGAACACCCTGCCTCGAGAAGTTGATTCAGGGAAGGAACCAGTGTGTGCTCTGTGTCTCTTTTGACTGCTCAGAAACCACAGGGAGGTATGCTGCGTGTGCCCATGGAAATGGGGGCGCGATGGTACTAGCCTTGCTTTTCCATTTGCAAAGCTCCACGCGTGCTGCCTTGAAGCTCCCTGAAATGCTCTGCTGTTGACTGGCCTCTGGCCGCTGTAGGCATGGGTCTGGGAAGAAAATGAGCTTTCTCTGGCTACACAGGGTGCTTCCATGGCCGGAGTGGGGCTCATCTTGCCATGCTCTGGAGCTAAAGGGAATCTCAACGTGAGTCCTTGCCTCGAGGTAAGGCCCTGAGTAGCCATGCAGAACGGGAGGCATGCAGCTCTCTCCATGAGCTCTTAGTCGCTGTTCTGCTTTATTTGAAAGAAGGTAGCCTTGGAGAACTCCTAGGCCCCTCGGGTGAGCATCCTTTTCGTTCCAAGATCACTGAGTACCTCCACACCCCTGTGGGCCTACTGAGCAACATCGAGGCCCATAGGTCCCTCGGAGGCCCTCCGTGTCTGCCGAGGGATGGGCAACACACTGCACGTTACTTCAGGAGAGCTACATTTCTAGAGCACTCGAACAGCATCAGAACCACATTTCTAGGCAGTCCAACATGCCCTGGTAGTCTTCGACATTGCCCCCGTTAGAGCTGCCATGAGAAAACACTCTGCTTCGAATTCTTAGAGGACCTCCTACCTGAAGTCTCTCTACTCAAGGAGAAAGTCAGCATCCTACCATGCGGTGTCGCTCCCGGGACACTCAACGTGAAGACTTGCCTCGAGGTAAGGCCCTGAATTGCTCTGCAGAAGCGGAGGCGTGCAGCAGTTTCCATGAGGCCGCAGGCGCTCCTCTGCAGCCTTTGAACGCCAGTACGCTTTTCGGGACACCTAGGTGCCTCGCCTGGAAACTCTATGCCCTGCAAGAACACGGAGTACCCCCAGGCTCCCCTGGCCCTACTAAACAACATCCAGGCCGGTAGGCCTTCGGACTCACACTGTGTATGCCGAGTGAGGGGCAAAACAGTACACTCTTTCTTGGGACAGCTTGATTCCCCCAGCACTACCACAGGTTCACGAGCACGGTTCTAGCAGGTTCCAACATGCCGTGGAAGTCGCACTCATTCCCTACTCTGAGCTGCACTGAAAAAAACACTAGGCTTCGCCTTCCAACCAGGACCTCCTACCTGAAGTCACGCTGCCTCCAGGAGAAAGTCGGCTTGCGTTCCTATTGCCACTAAAGCACAGTTTTTCCTGTAGCACTGCAGGCTTCTGAAGAGGCACGGGCCCAGAGGCCTAGCTAGGGCGCGCCTTGGTTGAGGCCGTTCACTACATGCAGAACACCCTGCCTCGAGAAGCTGATTCGGGGAAGGACGAAGTGTGTGCTCTGTGTCTCTTTTGACTGCTCAGAAACCACAGGGAGGTATGCTGCGTGTGCCCATGGAAATGGGGGCGCGACGGTACTAGCCTTGCTTTTTCATTTGCAAAGCCCCGTTCACGCTCCCTTGAAGCGCCCTGAAATGCTCTGCTGTTGTCAGGCCTCTGGCCGCTGTAGGCATGGGTCTGGGAAGAAAATGAGCTTTCTCTGGCTACACAGGGTGCTTCCATGGCCGGGGTGGGGCTCATCTTGCCATGCTCTAGAGCTAAAGGGAATCTCAACGTGAGTCCTTGCCTCGAGGTAAGGCCCTGAGTAGCCATGCAGGAAGGGAGGCATGCAGCTCTCTCCGTGAGCTCGTAGTCGCTGTTCTGCTTTATTTGAAAGAAGGTAGCATTTGAGAACTCCTAGGCCCCTCGGGTGAGCATCATTTTCGTTCCAAGATCACTGAGTACCTCCACACCGCTGTGGGCCTAACTGAGCAACATCGAGGCCCATAGGTCCCTCGGAGGCCCTCCGTGTCTGCCGAGGGATGGGCAACACACTGCACTCTTTCTTGGGACTTCTTGATTTACCCAGCACTCGCACAGGATCACGAGCCCCGTTCTAGCAAGGTCCAACATGCCGTGGAAGTCACACTCTTTCCCTAGTCTGAGCTGCACTGAGAGAAACCCTCGGCTTCGCCTTCCATCCTGGACCTCGTACCTGAAGTCACCCTGCCTCCCGGAGAAAGGCGGAGTGCTTGCCTATTGCAACTGAAGCACAGTTTTTCCTGTAGCACTGCAGGCTTCTGAAGAGGCACGGGCCCAGAGGCCTAGCTAGGGCGTGCCTTGGCTGAGGCCGTTCACTAGATGCAGAACACCCTGCCTCGAGAAGTTGATTCAGGGAAGGAACCAGTGTGTGCTCTGTGTCTCTTTTGACTGCTCAGAAACCACAGGGAGGTATGCTGCGTGTGCCCATGGAAATGGGGGCGCGATGGTACTAGCCTTGCTTTTCCATTTGCAAAGCTCCACGCGTGCTGCCTTGAAGCTCCCTGAAATGCTCTGCTGTTGACTGGCCTCTGGCCGCTGTAGGCATGGGTCTGGGAAGAAAATGAGCTTTCTCTGGCTACACAGGGTGCTTCCATGGCCGGAGTGGGGCTCATCTTGCCATGCTCTGGAGCTAAAGGGAATCTCAACGTGAGTCCTTGCCTCGAGGTAAGGCCCTGAGTAGCCATGCAGAACGGGAGGCATGCAGCTCTCTCCATGAGCTCTTAGTCGCTGTTCTGCTTTATTTGAAAGAAGGTAGCCTTGGAGAACTCCTAGGCCCCTCGGGTGAGCATCCTTTTCGTTCCAAGATCACTGAGTACCTCCACACCCCTGTGGGCCTACTGAGCAACATCGAGGCCCATAGGTCCCTCGGAGGCCCTCCGTGTCTGCCGAGGGATGGGCAACACACTGCACGTTACTTCAGGAGAGCTACATTTCTAGAGCACTCGAACAGCATCAGAACCACATTTCTAGGCAGTCCAACATGCCCTGGTAGTCTTCGACATTGCCCCCGTTAGAGCTGCCATGAGAAAACACTCTGCTTCGAATTCTTAGAGGACCTCCTACCTGAAGTCTCTCTACTCAAGGAGAAAGTCAGCATCCTACCATGCGGTGTCGCTCACGGGACACTCAACGTGAAGACTTGCCTCGAGGTAAGGCCCTGAATTGCTCTGCAGAAGCGGAGGCGTGCAGCAGTTTCCATGAGGCCGCAGGCGCTCCTCTGCAGCCTTTGAACGCCAGTACGCTTTTCGGGACACCTAGGTGCCTCGCCTGGAAACCCTATGCCCTGCAAGAACACGGAGTACCCCCAGGCTCCCCTGGCCCTACTAAACAACATCCAGGCCGGTAGGCCTTCGGACTCACACTGTGTATGCCGAGTGAGGGGCAAAACAGTACACTCTTTCTTGGGACAGCTTGATTCCCCCAGCACTACCACAGGTTCACGAGCACGGTTCTAGCAGGTTCCAACATGCCGTGGAAGTCGCACTCATTCCCTACTCTGAGCTGCACTGAAAAAAACACTAGGCTTCGCCTTCCAACCAGGACCTCCTACCTGAAGTCACGCTGCCTCCAGGAGAAAGTCGGCTTGCGTTCCTATTGCCACTAAAGCACAGTTTTTCCTGTAGCACTGCAGGCTTCTGAAGAGGCACGGGCCCAGAGGCCTAGCTAGGGCGCGCCTTGGTTGAGGCCGTTCACTACATGCAGAACACCCTGCCTCGAGAAGCTGATTCGGGGAAGGACGAAGTGTGTGCTCTGTGTCTCTTTTGACTGCTCAGAAACCACAGGGAGGTATGCTGCGTGTGCCCATGGAAATGGGGGCGCGACGGTACTAGCCTTGCTTTTTCATTTGCAAAGCCCCGTTCACGCTCCCTTGAAGCGCCCTGAAATGCTCTGCTGTTGTCAGGCCTCTGGCCGCTGTAGGCATGGGTCTGGGAAGAAAATGAGCTTTCTCTGGCTACACAGGGTGCTTCCATGGCCGGGGTGGGGCTCATCTTGCCATGCTCTGGAGCTAAAGGGAATCTCAACGTGAGTCCTTGCCTCGAGGTAAGGCCCTGAGTAGCCATGCAGGAAGGGAGGCATGCAGCTCTCTCCGTGAGCTCGTAGTCGCTGTTCTGCTTTATTTGAAAGAAGGTAGCATTTGAGAACTCCTAGGCCCCTCGGGTGAGCATCATTTTCGTTCCAAGATCACTGAGTACCTCCACACCGCTGTGGGCCTAACTGAGCAACATCGAGGCCCATAGGTCCCTCGGAGGCCCTCCGTGTCTGCCGAGGGATGGGCAACACACTGCACTCTTTCTTGGGACTTCTTGATTTACCCAGCACTCGCACAGGATCACGAGCCCCGTTCTAGCAAGGTCCAACATGCCGTGGAAGTCACACTCTTTCCCTAGTCTGAGCTGCACTGAGAGAAACCCTCGGCTTCGCCTTCCATCCTGGACCTCGTACCTGAAGTCACCCTGCCTCCCGGAGAAAGGCGGAGTGCTTGCCTATTGCAACTGAAGCACAGTTTTTCCTGTAGCACTGCAGGCTTCTGAAGAGGCACGGGCCCAGAGGCCTAGCTAGGGCGTGCCTTGGCTGAGGCCGTTCACTAGATGCAGAACACCCTGCCTCGAGAAGTTGATTCAGGGAAGGAACCAGTGTGTGCTCTGTGTCTCTTTTGACTGCTCAGAAACCACAGGGAGGTATGCTGCGTGTGCCCATGGAAATGGGGGCGCGATGGTACTAGCCTTGCTTTTCCATTTGCAAAGCTCCACGCGTGCTGCCTTGAAGCTCCCTGAAATGCTCTGCTGTTGACTGGCCTCTGGCCGCTGTAGGCATGGGTCTGGGAAGAAAATGAGCTTTCTCTGGCTACACAGGGTGCTTCCATGGCCGGAGTGGGGCTCATCTTGCCATGCTCTGGAGCTAAAGGGAATCTCAACGTGAGTCCTTGCCTCGAGGTAAGGCCCTGAGTAGCCATGCAGAACGGGAGGCATGCAGCTCTCTCCATGAGCTCTTAGTCGCTGTTCTGCTTTATTTGAAAGAAGGTAGCCTTGGAGAACTCCTAGGCCCCTCGGGTGAGCATCCTTTTCGTTCCAAGATCACTGAGTACCTCCACACCCCTGTGGGCCTACTGAGCAACATCGAGGCCCATAGGTCCCTCGGAGGCCCTCCGTGTCTGCCGAGGGATGGGCAACACACTGCACGTTACTTCAGGAGAGCTACATTTCTAGAGCACTCGAACAGCATCAGAACCACATTTCTAGGCAGTCCAACATGCCCTGGTAGTCTTCGACATTGCCCCCGTTAGAGCTGCCATGAGAAAACACTCTGCTTCGAATTCTTAGAGGACCTCGTACCTGAAGTCTCTCTACTCAAGGAGAAAGTCAGCATCTTACCATGCGGTGTCGCTCACGGGACACTCAACGTGAAGACTTGCCTCGAGGTAAGGCCCTGAATTGCTCTGCAGAAGCGGAGGCGTGCAGCAGTTTCCATGAGGCCGCAGGCGCTCCTCTGCAGCCTTTGAACGCCAGTACGCTTTTCGGGACACCTAGGTGCCTCGCCTGGAAACCCTATGCCCTGCAAGAACACGGAGTACCCCCAGGCTCCCCTGGCCCTACTAAACAACATCCAGGCCGGTAGGCCTTCGGACTCACACTGTGTATGCCGAGTGAGGGGCAAAACAGTACACTCTTTCTTGGGACAGCTTGATTCCCCCAGCACTACCACAGGTTCACGAGCACGGTTCTAGCAGGTTCCAACATGCCGTGGAAGTCGCACTCATTCCCTACTCTGAGCTGCACTGAAAAAAACACTAGGCTTCGCCTTCCAACCAGGACCTCCTACCTGAAGTCACGCTGCCTCCAGGAGAAAGTCGGCTTGCGTTCCTATTGCCACTAAAGCACAGTTTTTCCTGTAGCACTGCAGGCTTCTGAAGAGGCACGGGCCCAGAGGCCTAGCTAGGGCGCGCCTTGGTTGAGGCCGTTCACTACATGCAGAACACCCTGCCTCGAGAAGCTGATTCGGGGAAGGACGAAGTGTGTGCTCTGTGTCTCTTTTGACTGCTCAGAAACCACAGGGAGGTATGCTGCGTGTGCCCATGGAAATGGGGGCGCGACGGTACTAGCCTTGCTTTTTCATTTGCAAAGCCCCGTTCACGCTCCCTTGAAGCGCCCTGAAATGCTCTGCTGTTGTCAGGCCTCTGGCCGCTGTAGGCATGGGTCTGGGAAGAAAATGAGCTTTCTCTGGCTACACAGGGTGCTTCCATGGCCGGAGTGGGGCTCATCTTGCCATGCTCTGGAGCTAAAGGGAATCTCAACGTGAGTCCTTGCCTCGAGGTAAGGCCCTGAGTAGCCATGCAGGAAGGGAGGCATGCAGCTCTCTCCGTGAGCTCGTAGTCGCTGTTCTGCTTTATTTGAAAGAAGGTAGCATTTGAGAACTCCTAGGCCCCTCGGGTGAGCATCATTTTCGTTCCAAGATCACTGAGTACCTCCACACCGCTGTGGGCCTAACTGAGCAACATCGAGGCCCATAGGTCCCTCGGAGGCCCTCCGTGTCTGCCGAGGGATGGGCAACACACTGCACTCTTTCTTGGGACTTCTTGATTTACCCAGCACTCGCACAGGATCACGAGCCCCGTTCTAGCAAGGTCCAACATGCCGTGGAAGTCACACTCTTTCCCTAGTCTGAGCTGCACTGAGAGAAACCCTCGGCTTCGCCTTCCATCCTGGACCTCGTACCTGAAGTCACCCTGCCTCCCGGAGAAAGGCGGAGTGCTTGCCTATTGCAACTGAAGCACAGTTTTTCCTGTAGCACTGCAGGCTTCTGAAGAGGCACGGGCCCAGAGGCCTAGCTAGGGCGTGCCTTGGCTGAGGCCGTTCACTAGATGCAGAACACCCTGCCTCGAGAAGTTGATTCAGGGAAGGAACCAGTGTGTGCTCTGTGTCTCTTTTGACTTGTCAGAAACCACAGGGAGGTATGCTGCGTGTGCCCATGGAAATGGGGGCGCGATGGTACTAGCCTTGCTTTTCCATTTGCAAAGCTCCACGCGTGCTGCCTTGAAGCTCCCTGAAATGCTCTGCTGTTGACTGGCCTCTGGCCGCTGTAGGCATGGGTCTGGGAAGAAAATGAGCTTTCTCTGGCTACACAGGGTGCTTCCATGGCCGGAGTGGGGCTCATCTTGCCATGCTCTGGAGCTAAAGGGAATCTCAACGTGAGTCCTTGCCTCGAGGTAAGGCCCTGAGTAGCCATGCAGAACGGGAGGCATGCAGCTCTCTCCATGAGCTCTTAGTCGCTGTTCTGCTTTATTTGAAAGAAGGTAGCCTTGGAGAACTCCTAGGCCCCTCGGGTGAGCATCCTTTTCGTTCCAAGATCACTGAGTACCTCCACACCCCTGTGGGCCTACTGAGCAACATCGAGGCCCATAGGTCCCTCGGAGGCCCTCCGTGTCTGCCGAGGGATGGGCAACACACTGCACGTTACTTCAGGAGAGCTACATTTCTAGAGCACTCGAACAGCATCAGAACCACATTTCTAGGCAGTCCAACATGCCCTGGTAGTCTTCGACATTGCCCCCGTTAGAGCTGCCATGAGAAAACACTCTGCTTCGAATTCTTAGAGGACCTCGTACCTGAAGTCTCTCTACTCAAGGAGAAAGTCAGCATCTTACCATGCGGTGTCGCTCACGGGACACTCAACGTGAAGACTTGCCTCGAGGTAAGGCCCTGAATTGCTCTGCAGAAGCGGAGGCGTGCAGCAGTTTCCATGAGGCCGCAGGCGCTCCTCTGCAGCCTTTGAACGCCAGTACGCTTTTCGGGACACCTAGGTGCCTCGCCTGGAAACCCTATGCCCTGCAAGAACACGGAGTACCCCCAGGCTCCCCTGGCCCTACTAAACAACATCCAGGCCGGTAGGCCTTCGGACTCACACTGTGTATGCCGAGTGAGGGGCAAAACAGTACACTCTTTCTTGGGACAGCTTGATTCCCCCAGCACTACCACAGGTTCACGAGCACGGTTCTAGCAGGTTCCAACATGCCGTGGAAGTCGCACTCATTCCCTACTCTGAGCTGCACTGAAAAAAACACTAGGCTTCGCCTTCCAACCAGGACCTCCTACCTGAAGTCACGCTGCCTCCAGGAGAAAGTCGGCTTGCGTTCCTATTGCCACTAAAGCACAGTTTTTCCTGTAGCACTGCAGGCTTCTGAAGAGGCACGGGCCCAGAGGCCTAGCTAGGGCGCGCCTTGGTTGAGGCCGTTCACTACATGCAGAACACCCTGCCTCGAGAAGCTGATTCGGGGAAGGACGAAGTGTGTGCTCTGTGTCTCTTTTGACTGCTCAGAAACCACAGGGAGGTATGCTGCGTGTGCCCATGGAAATGGGGGCGCGACGGTACTAGCCTTGCTTTTTCATTTGCAAAGCCCCGTTCACGCTCCCTTGAAGCGCCCTGAAATGCTCTGCTGTTGTCAGGCCTCTGGCCGCTGTAGGCATGGGTCTGGGAAGAAAATGAGCTTTCTCTGGCTACACAGGGTGCTTCCATGGCCGGAGTGGGGCTCATCTTGCCATGCTCTGGAGCTAAAGGGAATCTCAACGTGAGTCCTTGCCTCGAGGTAAGGCCCTGAGTAGCCATGCAGGAAGGGAGGCATGCAGCTCTCTCCGTGAGCTCGTAGTCGCTGTTCTGCTTTATTTGAAAGAAGGTAGCATTTGAGAACTCCTAGGCCCCTCGGGTGAGCATCATTTTCGTTCCAAGATCACTGAGTACCTCCACACCGCTGTGGGCCTAACTGAGCAACATCGAGGCCCATAGGTCCCTCGGAGGCCCTCCGTGTCTGCCGAGGGATGGGCAACACACTGCACTCTTTCTTGGGACTTCTTGATTTACCCAGCACTCGCACAGGATCACGAGCCCCGTTCTAGCAAGGTCCAACATGCCGTGGAAGTCACACTCTTTCCCTAGTCTGAGCTGCACTGAGAGAAACCCTCGGCTTCGCCTTCCATCCTGGACCTCGTACCTGAAGTCACCCTGCCTCCCGGAGAAAGGCGGAGTGCTTGCCTATTGCAACTGAAGCACAGTTTTTCCTGTAGCACTGCAGGCTTCTGAAGAGGCACGGGCCCAGAGGCCTAGCTAGGGCGTGCCTTGGCTGAGGCCGTTCACTAGATGCAGAACACCCTGCCTCGAGAAGTTGATTCAGGGAAGGAACCAGTGTGTGCTCTGTGTCTCTTTTGACTGCTCAGAAACCACAGGGAGGTATGCTGCGTGTGCCCATGGAAATGGGGGCGCGATGGTACTAGCCTTGCTTTTCCATTTGCAAAGCTCCACGCGTGCTGCCTTGAAGCTCCCTGAAATGCTCTGCTGTTGACTGGCCTCTGGCCGCTGTAGGCATGGGTCTGGGAAGAAAATGAGCTTTCTCTGGCTACACAGGGTGCTTCCATGGCCGGAGTGGGGCTCATCTTGCCATGCTCTGGAGCTAAAGGGAATCTCAACGTGAGTCCTTGCCTCGAGGTAAGGCCCTGAGTAGCCATGCAGAACGGGAGGCATGCAGCTCTCTCCATGAGCTCTTAGTCGCTGTTCTGCTTTATTTGAAAGAAGGTAGCCTTGGAGAACTCCTAGGCCCCTCGGGTGAGCATCCTTTTCGTTCCAAGATCACTGAGTACCTCCACACCCCTGTGGGCCTACTGAGCAACATCGAGGCCCATAGGTCCCTCGGAGGCCCTCCGTGTCTGCCGAGGGATGGGCAACACACTGCACGTTACTTCAGGAGAGCTACATTTCTAGAGCACTCGAACAGCATCAGAACCACATTTCTAGGCAGTCCAACATGCCCTGGTAGTCTTCGACATTGCCCCCGTTAGAGCTGCCATGAGAAAACACTCTGCTTCGAATTCTTAGAGGACCTCGTACCTGAAGTCTCTCTACTCAAGGAGAAAGTCAGCATCCTACCATGCGGTGTCGCTCCCGGGACACTCAACGTGAAGACTTGCCTCGAGGTAAGGCCCTGAATTGCTCTGCAGAAGCGGAGGCGTGCAGCAGTTTCCATGAGGCCGCAGGCGCTCCTCTGCAGCCTTTGAACGCCAGTACGCTTTTCGGGACACCTAGGTGCCTCGCCTGGAAACCCTATGCCCTGCAAGAACACGGAGTACCCCCAGGCTCCCCTGGCCCTACTAAACAACATCCAGGCCGGTAGGCCTTCGGACTCACACTGTGTATGCCGAGTGAGGGGCAAAACAGTACACTCTTTCTTGGGACAGCTTGATTCCCCCAGCACTACCACAGGTTCACGAGCACGGTTCTAGCAGGTTCCAACATGCCGTGGAAGTCGCACTCATTCCCTACTCTGAGCTGCACTGAAAAAAACACTAGGCTTCGCCTTCCAACCAGGACCTCCTACCTGAAGTCACGCTGCCTCCAGGAGAAAGTCGGCTTGCGTTCCTATTGCCACTAAAGCACAGTTTTTCCTGTAGCACTGCAGGCTTCTGAAGAGGCACGGGCCCAGAGGCCTAGCTAGGGCGCGCCTTGGTTGAGGCCGTTCACTACATGCAGAACACCCTGCCTCGAGAAGCTGATTCGGGGAAGGACGAAGTGTGTGCTCTGTGTCTCTTTTGACTGCTCAGAAACCACAGGGAGGTATGCTGCGTGTGCCCATGGAAATGGGGGCGCGACGGTACTAGCCTTGCTTTTTCATTTGCAAAGCCCCGTTCACGCTCCCTTGAAGCGCCCTGAAATGCTCTGCTGTTGTCAGGCCTCTGGCCGCTGTAGGCATGGGTCTGGGAAGAAAATGAGCTTTCTCTGGCTACACAGGGTGCTTCCATGGCCGGGGTGGGGCTCATCTTGCCATGCTCTGGAGCTAAAGGGAATCTCAACGTGAGTCCTTGCCTCGAGGTAAGGCCCTGAGTAGCCATGCAGGAAGGGAGGCATGCAGCTCTCTCCGTGAGCTCGTAGTCGCTGTTCTGCTTTATTTGAAAGAAGGTAGCATTTGAGAACTCCTAGGCCCCTCGGGTGAGCATCATTTTCGTTCCAAGATCACTGAGTACCTCCACACCGCTGTGGGCCTAACTGAGCAACATCGAGGCCCATAGGTCCCTCGGAGGCCCTCCGTGTCTGCCGAGGGATGGGCAACACACTGCACTCTTTCTTGGGACTTCTTGATTTACCCAGCACTCGCACAGGATCACGAGCCCCGTTCTAGCAAGGTCCAACATGCCGTGGAAGTCACACTCTTTCCCTAGTCTGAGCTGCACTGAGAGAAACCCTCGGCTTCGCCTTCCATCCTGGACCTCGTACCTGAAGTCACCCTGCCTCCCGGAGAAAGGCGGAGTGCTTGCCTATTGCAACTGAAGCACAGTTTTTCCTGTAGCACTGCAGGCTTCTGAAGAGGCACGGGCCCAGAGGCCTAGCTAGGGCGTGCCTTGGCTGAGGCCGTTCACTAGATGCAGAACACCCTGCCTCGAGAAGTTGATTCAGGGAAGGAACCAGTGTGTGCTCTGTGTCTCTTTTGACTGCTCAGAAACCACAGGGAGGTATGCTGCGTGTGCCCATGGAAATGGGGGCGCGATGGTACTAGCCTTGCTTTTCCATTTGCAAAGCTCCACGCGTGCTGCCTTGAAGCTCCCTGAAATGCTCTGCTGTTGACTGGCCTCTGGCCGCTGTAGGCATGGGTCTGGGAAGAAAATGAGCTTTCTCTGGCTACACAGGGTGCTTCCATGGCCGGAGTGGGGCTCATCTTGCCATGCTCTGGAGCTAAAGGGAATCTCAACGTGAGTCCTTGCCTCGAGGTAAGGCCCTGAGTAGCCATGCAGAACGGGAGGCATGCAGCTCTCTCCATGAGCTCTTAGTCGCTGTTCTGCTTTATTTGAAAGAAGGTAGCCTTGGAGAACTCCTAGGCCCCTCGGGTGAGCATCCTTTTCGTTCCAAGATCACTGAGTACCTCCACACCCCTGTGGGCCTACTGAGCAACATCGAGGCCCATAGGTCCCTCGGAGGCCCTCCGTGTCTGCCGAGGGATGGGCAACACACTGCACGTTACTTCAGGAGAGCTACATTTCTAGAGCACTCGAACAGCATCAGAACCACATTTCTAGGCAGTCCAACATGCCCTGGTAGTCTTCGACATTGCCCCCGTTAGAGCTGCCATGAGAAAACACTCTGCTTCGAATTCTTAGAGGACCTCGTACCTGAAGTCTCTCTACTCAAGGAGAAAGTCAGCATCTTACCATGCGGTGTCGCTCACGGGACACTCAACGTGAAGACTTGCCTCGAGGTAAGGCCCTGAATTGCTCTGCAGAAGCGGAGGCGTGCAGCAGTTTCCATGAGGCCGCAGGCGCTCCTCTGCAGCCTTTGAACGCCAGTACGCTTTTCGGGACACCTAGGTGCCTCGCCTGGAAACCCTATGCCCTGCAAGAACACGGAGTACCCCCAGGCTCCCCTGGCCCTACTAAACAACATCCAGGCCGGTAGGCCTTCGGACTCACACTGTGTATGCCGAGTGAGGGGCAAAACAGTACACTCTTTCTTGGGACAGCTTGATTCCCCCAGCACTACCACAGGTTCACGAGCACGGTTCTAGCAGGTTCCAACATGCCGTGGAAGTCGCACTCATTCCCTACTCTGAGCTGCACTGAAAAAAACACTAGGCTTCGCCTTCCAACCAGGACCTCCTACCTGAAGTCACGCTGCCTCCAGGAGAAAGTCGGCTTGCGTTCCTATTGCCACTAAAGCACAGTTTTTCCTGTAGCACTGCAGGCTTCTGAAGAGGCACGGGCCCAGAGGCCTAGCTAGGGCGCGCCTTGGTTGAGGCCGTTCACTACATGCAGAACACCCTGCCTCGAGAAGCTGATTCGGGGAAGGACGAAGTGTGTGCTCTGTGTCTCTTTTGACTGCTCAGAAACCACAGGGAGGTATGCTGCGTGTGCCCATGGAAATGGGGGCGCGACGGTACTAGCCTTGCTTTTTCATTTGCAAAGCCCCGTTCACGCTCCCTTGAAGCGCCCTGAAATGCTCTGCTGTTGTCAGGCCTCTGGCCGCTGTAGGCATGGGTCTGGGAAGAAAATGAGCTTTCTCTGGCTACACAGGGTGCTTCCATGGCCGGGGTGGGGCTCATCTTGCCATGCTCTGGAGCTAAAGGGAATCTCAACGTGAGTCCTTGCCTCGAGGTAAGGCCCTGAGTAGCCATGCAGGAAGGGAGGCATGCAGCTCTCTCCGTGAGCTCGTAGTCGCTGTTCTGCTTTATTTGAAAGAAGGTAGCATTTGAGAACTCCTAGGCCCCTCGGGTGAGCATCATTTTCGTTCCAAGATCACTGAGTACCTCCACACCGCTGTGGGCCTAACTGAGCAACATCGAGGCCCATAGGTCCCTCGGAGGCCCTCCGTGTCTGCCGAGGGATGGGCAACACACTGCACTCTTTCTTGGGACTTCTTGATTTACCCAGCACTCGCACAGGATCACGAGCCCCGTTCTAGCAAGGTCCAACATGCCGTGGAAGTCACACTCTTTCCCTAGTCTGAGCTGCACTGAGAGAAACCCTCGGCTTCGCCTTCCATCCTGGACCTCGTACCTGAAGTCACCCTGCCTCCCGGAGAAAGGCGGAGTGCTTGCCTATTGCAACTGAAGCACAGTTTTTCCTGTAGCACTGCAGGCTTCTGAAGAGGCACGGGCCCAGAGGCCTAGCTAGGGCGTGCCTTGGCTGAGGCCGTTCACTAGATGCAGAACACCCTGCCTCGAGAAGTTGATTCAGGGAAGGAACCAGTGTGTGCTCTGTGTCTCTTTTGACTGCTCAGAAACCACAGGGAGGTATGCTGCGTGTGCCCATGGAAATGGGGGCGCGATGGTACTAGCCTTGCTTTTCCATTTGCAAAGCTCCACGCGTGCTGCCTTGAAGCTCCCTGAAATGCTCTGCTGTTGACTGGCCTCTGGCCGCTGTAGGCATGGGTCTGGGAAGAAAATGAGCTTTCTCTGGCTACACAGGGTGCTTCCATGGCCGGAGTGGGGCTCATCTTGCCATGCTCTGGAGCTAAAGGGAATCTCAACGTGAGTCCTTGCCTCGAGGTAAGGCCCTGAGTAGCCATGCAGAACGGGAGGCATGCAGCTCTCTCCATGAGCTCTTAGTCGCTGTTCTGCTTTATTTGAAAGAAGGTAGCCTTGGAGAACTCCTAGGCCCCTCGGGTGAGCATCCTTTTCGTTCCAAGATCACTGAGTACCTCCACACCCCTGTGGGCCTACTGAGCAACATCGAGGCCCATAGGTCCCTCGGAGGCCCTCCGTGTCTGCCGAGGGATGGGCAACACACTGCACGTTACTTCAGGAGAGCTACATTTCTAGAGCACTCGAACAGCATCAGAACCACATTTCTAGGCAGTCCAACATGCCCTGGAAGTCTTCGACATTGCCCTCGTTTGAGCTGCCATGAGAAAACACTCTGCTTCGAATTCTTAGAGGACCTCGTACCTGAAGTCTCTCTACTCAAGGAGAAAGTCAGCATCCTACCATGCGGTGTCGCTCACGGGACACTCAACGTGAAGACTTGCCTCGAGGTAAGGCCCTGAATTGCTCTGCAGAAGCGGAGGCGTGCAGCAGTTTCCATGAGGCCGCAGGCGCTCCTCTGCAGCCTTTGAACGCCAGTACGCTTTTCGGGACACCTAGGTGCCTCGCCTGGAAACCCTATGCCCTGCAAGAACACGGAGTACCCCCAGGCTCCCCTGGCCCTACTAAACAACATCCAGGCCGGTAGGCCTTCGGACTCACACTGTGTATGCCGAGTGAGGGGCAAAACAGTACACTCTTTCTTGGGACAGCTTGATTCCCCCAGCACTACCACAGGTTCACGAGCACGGTTCTAGCAGGTTCCAACATGCCGTGGAAGTCGCACTCATTCCCTACTCTGAGCTGCACTGAAAAAAACACTAGGCTTCGCCTTCCAACCAGGACCTCCTACCTGAAGTCACGCTGCCTCCAGGAGAAAGTCGGCTTGCGTTCCTATTGCCACTAAAGCACAGTTTTTCCTGTAGCACTGCAGGCTTCTGAAGAGGCACGGGCCCAGAGGCCTAGCTAGGGCGCGCCTTGGTTGAGGCCGTTCACTACATGCAGAACACCCTGCCTCGAGAAGCTGATTCGGGGAAGGACGAAGTGTGTGCTCTGTGTCTCTTTTGACTGCTCAGAAACCACAGGGAGGTATGCTGCGTGTGCCCATGGAAATGGGGGCGCGACGGTACTAGCCTTGCTTTTTCATTTGCAAAGCCCCGTTCACGCTCCCTTGAAGCGCCCTGAAATGCTCTGCTGTTGTCAGGCCTCTGGCCGCTGTAGGCATGGGTCTGGGAAGAAAATGAGCTTTCTCTGGCTACACAGGGTGCTTCCATGGCCGGGGTGGGGCTCATCTTGCCATGCTCTAGAGCTAAAGGGAATCTCAACGTGAGTCCTTGCCTCGAGGTAAGGCCCTGAGTAGCCATGCAGGAAGGGAGGCATGCAGCTCTCTCCGTGAGCTCGTAGTCGCTGTTCTGCTTTATTTGAAAGAAGGTAGCATTTGAGAACTCCTAGGCCCCTCGGGTGAGCATCATTTTCGTTCCAAGATCACTGAGTACCTCCACACCGCTGTGGGCCTAACTGAGCAACATCGAGGCCCATAGGTCCCTCGGAGGCCCTCCGTGTCTGCCGAGGGATGGGCAACACACTGCACTCTTTCTTGGGACTTCTTGATTTACCCAGCACTCGCACAGGATCACGAGCCCCGTTCTAGCAAGGTCCAACATGCCGTGGAAGTCACACTCTTTCCCTAGTCTGAGCTGCACTGAGAGAAACCCTCGGCTTCGCCTTCCATCCTGGACCTCGTACCTGAAGTCACCCTGCCTCCCGGAGAAAGGCGGAGTGCTTGCCTATTGCAACTGAAGCACAGTTTTTCCTGTAGCACTGCAGGCTTCTGAAGAGGCACGGGCCCAGAGGCCTAGCTAGGGCGTGCCTTGGCTGAGGCCGTTCACTAGATGCAGAACACCCTGCCTCGAGAAGTTGATTCAGGGAAGGAACCAGTGTGTGCTCTGTGTCTCTTTTGACTGCTCAGAAACCACAGGGAGGTATGCTGCGTGTGCCCATGGAAATGGGGGCGCGATGGTACTAGCCTTGCTTTTCCATTTGCAAAGCTCCACGCGTGCTGCCTTGAAGCTCCCTGAAATGCTCTGCTGTTGACTGGCCTCTGGCCGCTGTAGGCATGGGTCTGGGAAGAAAATGAGCTTTCTCTGGCTACACAGGGTGCTTCCATGGCCGGAGTGGGGCTCATCTTACCATGCTCTGGAGCTAAAGGGAATCTCAACGTGAGTCCTTGCCTCGAGGTAAGGCCCTGAGTAGCCATGCAGAACGGGAGGCATGCAGCTCTCTCCATGAGCTCTTAGTCGCTGTTCTGCTTTATTTGAAAGAAGGTAGCCTTGGAGAACTCCTAGGCCCCTCGGGTGAGCATCCTTTTCGTTCCAAGATCACTGAGTACCTCCACACCCCTGTGGGCCTACTGAGCAACATCGAGGCCCATAGGTCCCTCGGAGGCCCTCCGTGTCTGCCGAGGGATGGGCAACACACTGCACGTTACTTCAGGAGAGCTACATTTCTAGAGCACTCGAACAGCATCAGAACCACATTTCTAGGCAGTCCAACATGCCCTGGTAGTCTTCGACATTGCCCCCGTTAGAGCTGCCATGAGAAAACACTCTGCTTCGAATTCTTAGAGGACCTCCTACCTGAAGTCTCTCTACTCAAGGAGAAAGTCAGCATCCTACCATGCGGTGTCGCTCACGGGACACTCAACGTGAAGACTTGCCTCGAGGTAAGGCCCTGAATTGCTCTGCAGAAGCGGAGGCGTGCAGCAGTTTCCATGAGGCCGCAGGCGCTCCTCTGCAGCCTTTGAACGCCAGTACGCTTTTCGGGACACCTAGGTGCCTCGCCTGGAAACCCTATGCCCTGCAAGAACACGGAGTACCCCCAGGCTCCCCTGGCCCTACTAAACAACATCCAGGCCGGTAGGCCTTCGGACTCACACTGTGTATGCCGAGTGAGGGGCAAAACAGTACACTCTTTCTTGGGACAGCTTGATTCCCCCAGCACTACCACAGGTTCACGAGCACGGTTCTAGCAGGTTCCAACATGCCGTGGAAGTCGCACTCATTCCCTACTCTGAGCTGCACTGAAAAAAACACTAGGCTTCGCCTTCCAACCAGGACCTCCTACCTGAAGTCACGCTGCCTCCAGGAGAAAGTCGGCTTGCGTTCCTATTGCCACTAAAGCACAGTTTTTCCTGTAGCACTGCAGGCTTCTGAAGAGGCACGGGCCCAGAGGCCTAGCTAGGGCGCGCCTTGGTTGAGGCCGTTCACTACATGCAGAACACCCTGCCTCGAGAAGCTGATTCGGGGAAGGACGAAGTGTGTGCTCTGTGTCTCTTTTGACTGCTCAGAAACCACAGGGAGGTATGCTGCGTGTGCCCATGGAAATGGGGGCGCGACGGTACTAGCCTTGCTTTTTCATTTGCAAAGCCCCGTTCACGCTCCCTTGAAGCGCCCTGAAATGCTCTGCTGTTGTCAGGCCTCTGGCCGCTGTAGGCATGGGTCTGGGAAGAAAATGAGCTTTCTCTGGCTACACAGGGTGCTTCCATGGCCGGGGTGGGGCTCATCTTGCCATGCTCTAGAGCTAAAGGGAATCTCAACGTGAGTCCTTGCCTCGAGGTAAGGCCCTGAGTAGCCATGCAGGAAGGGAGGCATGCAGCTCTCTCCGTGAGCTCGTAGTCGCTGTTCTGCTTTATTTGAAAGAAGGTAGCATTTGAGAACTCCTAGGCCCCTCGGGTGAGCATCATTTTCGTTCCAAGATCACTGAGTACCTCCACACCGCTGTGGGCCTAACTGAGCAACATCGAGGCCCATAGGTCCCTCGGAGGCCCTCCGTGTCTGCCGAGGGATGGGCAACACACTGCACTCTTTCTTGGGACTTCTTGATTTACCCAGCACTCGCACAGGATCACGAGCCCCGTTCTAGCAAGGTCCAACATGCCGTGGAAGTCACACTCTTTCCCTAGTCTGAGCTGCACTGAGAGAAACCCTCGGCTTCGCCTTCCATCCTGGACCTCGTACCTGAAGTCACCCTGCCTCCCGGAGAAAGGCGGAGTGCTTGCCTATTGCAACTGAAGCACAGTTTTTCCTGTAGCACTGCAGGCTTCTGAAGAGGCACGGGCCCAGAGGCCTAGCTAGGGCGTGCCTTGGCTGAGGCCGTTCACTAGATGCAGAACACCCTGCCTCGAGAAGTTGATTCAGGGAAGGAACCAGTGTGTGCTCTGTGTCTCTTTTGACTGCTCAGAAACCACAGGGAGGTATGCTGCGTGTGCCCATGGAAATGGGGGCGCGATGGTACTAGCCTTGCTTTTCCATTTGCAAAGCTCCACGCGTGCTGCCTTGAAGCTCCCTGAAATGCTCTGCTGTTGACTGGCCTCTGGCCGCTGTAGGCATGGGTCTGGGAAGAAAATGAGCTTTCTCTGGCTACACAGGGTGCTTCCATGGCCGGGGTGGGGCTCATCTTACCATGCTCTGGAGCTAAAGGGAATCTCAACGTGAGTCCTTGCCTCGAGGTAAGGCCCTGAGTAGCCATGCAGAACGGGAGGCATGCAGCTCTCTCCATGAGCTCTTAGTCGCTGTTCTGCTTTATTTGAAAGAAGGTAGCCTTGGAGAACTCCTAGGCCCCTCGGGTGAGCATCCTTTTCGTTCCAAGATCACTGAGTACCTCCACACCCCTGTGGGCCTACTGAGCAACATCGAGGCCCATAGGTCCCTCGGAGGCCCTCCGTGTCTGCCGAGGGATGGGCAACACACTGCACGTTACTTCAGGAGAGCTACATTTCTAGAGCACTCGAACAGCATCAGAACCACATTTCTAGGCAGTCCAACATGCCCTGGTAGTCTTCGACATTGCCCCCGTTAGAGCTGCCATGAGAAAACACTCTGCTTCGAATTCAATTCTTAGAGGACCTCGTACCTGAAGTCTCTCTACTCAAGGAGAAAGTCAGCATCCTACCATGCGGTGTCGCTCACGGGACACTCAACGTGAAGACTTGCCTCGAGGTAAGGCCCTGAATTGCTCTGCAGAAGCGGAGGCGTGCAGCAGTTTCCATGAGGCCGCAGGCGCTCCTCTGCAGCCTTTGAACGCCAGTACGCTTTTCGGGACACCTAGGTGCCTCGCCTGGAAACCCTATGCCCTGCAAGAACACGGAGTACCCCCAGGCTCCCCTGGCCCTACTAAACAACATCCAGGCCGGTAGGCCTTCGGACTCACACTGTGTATGCCGAGTGAGGGGCAAAACAGTACACTCTTTCTTGGGACAGCTTGATTCCCCAGCACTACCACAGGTTCACGAGCACGGTTCTAGCAGGTTCCAACATGCCGTGGAAGTCGCACTCATTCCCTACTCTGAGCTGCACTGAAAAAAACACTAGGCTTCGCCTTCCAACCAGGACCTCCTACCTGAAGTCACGCTGCCTCCAGGAGAAAGTCGGCTTGCGTTCCTATTGCCACTAAAGCACAGTTTTTCCTGTAGCACTGCAGGCTTCTGAAGAGGCACGGGCCCAGAGGCCTAGCTAGGGCGCGCCTTGGTTGAGGCCGTTCACTACATGCAGAACACCCTGCCTCGAGAAGCTGATTCGGGGAAGGACGAAGTGTGTGCTCTGTGTCTCTTTTGACTGCTCAGAAACCACAGGGAGGTATGCTGCGTGTGCCCATGGAAATGGGGGCGCGACGGTACTAGCCTTGCTTTTTCATTTGCAAAGCCCCGTTCACGCTCCCTTGAAGCGCCCTGAAATGCTCTGCTGTTGTCAGGCCTCTGGCCGCTGTAGGCATGGGTCTGGGAAGAAAATGAGCTTTCTCTGGCTACACAGGGTGCTTCCATGGCCGGGGTGGGGCTCATCTTGCCATGCTCTAGAGCTAAAGGGAATCTCAACGTGAGTCCTTGCCTCGAGGTAAGGCCCTGAGTAGCCATGCAGGAAGGGAGGCATGCAGCTCTCTCCGTGAGCTCGTAGTCGCTGTTCTGCTTTATTTGAAAGAAGGTAGCATTTGAGAACTCCTAGGCCCCTCGGGTGAGCATCATTTTCGTTCCAAGATCACTGAGTACCTCCACACCGCTGTGGGCCTAACTGAGCAACATCGAGGCCCATAGGTCCCTCGGAGGCCCTCCGTGTCTGCCGAGGGATGGGCAACACACTGCACTCTTTCTTGGGACTTCTTGATTTACCCAGCACTCGCACAGGATCACGAGCCCCGTTCTAGCAAGGTCCAACATGCCGTGGAAGTCACACTCTTTCCCTAGTCTGAGCTGCACTGAGAGAAACCCTCGGCTTCGCCTTCCATCCTGGACCTCGTACCTGAAGTCACCCTGCCTCCCGGAGAAAGGCGGAGTGCTTGCCTATTGCAACTGAAGCACAGTTTTTCCTGTAGCACTGCAGGCTTCTGAAGAGGCACGGGCCCAGAGGCCTAGCTAGGGCGTGCCTTGGCTGAGGCCGTTCACTAGATGCAGAACACCCTGCCTCGAGAAGTTGATTCAGGGAAGGAACCAGTGTGTGCTCTGTGTCTCTTTTGACTGCTCAGAAACCACAGGGAGGTATGCTGCGTGTGCCCATGGAAATGGGGGCGCGATGGTACTAGCCTTGCTTTTCCATTTGCAAAGCTCCACGCGTGCTGCCTTGAAGCTCCCTGAAATGCTCTGCTGTTGACTGGCCTCTGGCCGCTGTAGGCATGGGTCTGGGAAGAAAATGAGCTTTCTCTGGCTACACAGGGTGCTTCCATGGCCGGAGTGGGGCTCATCTTGCCATGCTCTGGAGCTAAAGGGAATCTCAACGTGAGTCCTTGCCTCGAGGTAAGGCCCTGAGTAGCCATGCAGAACGGGAGGCATGCAGCTCTCTCCATGAGCTCTTAGTCGCTGTTCTGCTTTATTTGAAAGAAGGTAGCCTTGGAGAACTCCTAGGCCCCTCGGGTGAGCATCCTTTTCGTTCCAAGATCACTGAGTACCTCCACACCCCTGTGGGCCTACTGAGCAACATCGAGGCCCATAGGTCCCTCGGAGGCCCTCCGTGTCTGCCGAGGGATGGGCAACACACTGCACGTTACTTCAGGAGAGCTACATTTCTAGAGCACTCGAACAGCATCAGAACCACATTTCTAGGCAGTCCAACATGCCCTGGAAGTCTTCGACATTGCCCTCGTTTGAGCTGCCATGAGAAAACACTCTGCTTCGAATTCTTAGAGGACCTCGTACCTGAAGTCTCTCTACTCAAGGAGAAAGTCAGCATCCTACCATGCGGTGTCGCTCACGGGACACTCAACGTGAAGACTTGCCTCGAGGTAAGGCCCTGAATTGCTCTGCAGAAGCGGAGGCGTGCAGCAGTTTCCATGAGGCCGCAGGCGCTCCTCTGCAGCCTTTGAACGCCAGTACGCTTTTCGGGACACCTAGGTGCCTCGCCTGGAAACCCTATGCCCTGCAAGAACACGGAGTACCCCCAGGCTCCCCTGGCCCTACTAAACAACATCCAGGCCGGTAGGCCTTCGGACTCACACTGTGTATGCCGAGTGAGGGGCAAAACAGTACACTCTTTCTTGGGACAGCTTGATTCCCCCAGCACTACCACAGGTTCACGAGCACGGTTCTAGCAGGTTCCAACATGCCGTGGAAGTCGCACTCATTCCCTACTCTGAGCTGCACTGAAAAAAACACTAGGCTTCGCCTTCCAACCAGGACCTCCTACCTGAAGTCACGCTGCCTCCAGGAGAAAGTCGGCTTGCGTTCCTATTGCCACTAAAGCACAGTTTTTCCTGTAGCACTGCAGGCTTCTGAAGAGGCACGGGCCCAGAGGCCTAGCTAGGGCGCGCCTTGGTTGAGGCCGTTCACTACATGCAGAACACCCTGCCTCGAGAAGCTGATTCGGGGAAGGACGAAGTGTGTGCTCTGTGTCTCTTTTGACTGCTCAGAAACCACAGGGAGGTATGCTGCGTGTGCCCATGGAAATGGGGGCGCGACGGTACTAGCCTTGCTTTTTCATTTGCAAAGCCCCGTTCACGCTCCCTTGAAGCGCCCTGAAATGCTCTGCTGTTGTCAGGCCTCTGGCCGCTGTAGGCATGGGTCTGGGAAGAAAATGAGCTTTCTCTGGCTACACAGGGTGCTTCCATGGCCGGGGTGGGGGCTCATCTTGCCATGCTCTAGAGCTAAAGGGAATCTCAACGTGAGTCCTTGCCTCGAGGTAAGGCCCTGAGTAGCCATGCAGGAAGGGAGGCATGCAGCTCTCTCCGTGAGCTCGTAGTCGCTGTTCTGCTTTATTTGAAAGAAGGTAGCATTTGAGAACTCCTAGGCCCTCGGGTGAGCATCATTTTCGTTCCAAGATCACTGAGTACCTCCACACCGCTGTGGGCCTAACTGAGCAACATCGAGGCCCATAGGTCCCTCGGAGGCCCTCCGTGTCTGCCGAGGGATGGGCAACACACTGCACTCTTTCTTGGGACTTCTTGATTTACCCAGCACTCGCACAGGATCACGAGCCCCGTTCTAGCAAGGTCCAACATGCCGTGGAAGTCACACTCTTTCCCTAGTCTGAGCTGCACTGAGAGAAACCCTCGGCTTCGCCTTCCATCCTGGACCTCGTACCTGAAGTCACCCTGCCTCCCGGAGAAAGGCGGAGTGCTTGCCTATTGCAACTGAAGCACAGTTTTTCCTGTAGCACTGCAGGCTTCTGAAGAGGCACGGGCCCAGAGGCCTAGCTAGGGCGTGCCTTGGCTGAGGCCGTTCACTAGATGCAGAACACCCTGCCTCGAGAAGTTGATTCAGGGAAGGAAACCAGTGTGTGCTCTGTGTCTCTTTTGACTGCTCAGAAACCACAGGGAGGTATGCTGCGTGTGCCCATGGAAATGGGGGCGCGATGGTACTAGCCTTGCTTTTCCATTTGCAAAGCTCCACGCGTGCTGCCTTGAAGCTCCCTGAAATGCTCTGCTGTTGACTGGCCTCTGGCCGCTGTAGGCATGGGTCTGGAAGAAAATGAGCTTTCTCTGGCTACACAGGGTGCTTCCATGGCCGGAGTGGGGCTCATCTTGCCATGCTCTGGAGCTAAAGGGAATCTCAACGTGAGTCCTTGCCTCGAGGTAAGGCCCTGAGTAGCCATGCAGAACGGGAGGCATGCAGCTCTCTCCATGAGCTCTTAGTCGCTGTTCTGCTTTATTTGAAAGAAGGTAGCCTTGGAGAACTCCTAGGCCCCTCGGGTGAGCATCCTTTTCGTTCCAAGATCACTGAGTACCTCCACACCCTGTGGGCCTACTGAGCAACATCGAGGCCCATAGGTCCCTCGGAGGCCCTCCGTGTCTGCCGAGGGATGGGCAACACACTGCACGTTACTTCAGGAGAGCTACATTTCTAGAGCACTCGAACAGCATCAGAACCACATTTCTAGGCAGTCCAACATGCCCTGGAAGTCTTCGACATTGCCCTCGTTTGAGCTGCCATGAGAAAACACTCTGCTTCGAATTCTTAGAGGACCTCGTACCTGAAGTCTCTCTACTCAAGGAGAAAGTCAGCATCCTACCATGCGGTGTCGCTCACGGGACACTCAACGTGAAGACTTGCCTCGAGGTAAGGCCCTGAATTGCTCTGCAGAAGCGGAGGCGTGCAGCAGTTTCCATGAGGCCGCAGGCGCTCCTCTGCAGCCTTTGAACGCCAGTACGCTTTTCGGGACACCTAGGTGCCTCGCCTGGAAACCCTATGCCCTGCAAGAACACGGAGTACCCCCAGGCTCCCCTGGCCCTACTAAACAACATCCAGGCCGGTAGGCCTTCGGACTCACACTGTGTATGCCGAGTGAGGGGCAAAACAGTACACTCTTTCTTGGACAGCTTGATTCCCCCAGCACTACCACAGGTTCACGAGCACGGTTCTAGCAGGTTCCAACATGCCGTGGAAGTCGCACTCATTCCCTACTCTGAGCTGCACTGAAAAAAACACTAGGCTTCGCCTTCCAACCAGGACCTCCTACCTGAAGTCACGCTGCCTCCAGGAGAAAGTCGGCTTGCGTTCCTATTGCCACTAAAGCACAGTTTTTCCTGTAGCACTGCAGGCTTCTGAAGAGGCACGGGCCCAGAGGCCTAGCTAGGGCGCGCCTTGGTTGAGGCCGTTCACTACATGCAGAACACCCTGCCTCGAGAAGCTGATTCGGGGAAGGACGAAGTGTGTGCTCTGTGTCTCTTTTGACTGCTCAGAAACCACAGGGAGGTATGCTGCGTGTGCCCATGGAAATGGGGGCGCGACGGTACTAGCCTTGCTTTTTCATTTGCAAAGCCCCGTTCACGCTCCCTTGAAGCGCCCTGAAATGCTCTGCTGTTGTCAGGCCTCTGGCCGCTGTAGGCATGGGTCTGGGAAGAAAATGAGCTTTCTCTGGCTACACAGGGTGCTTCCATGGCCGGGGTGGGGCTCATCTTGCATGCTCTAGAGCTAAAGGGAATCTCAACGTGAGTCCTTGCCTCGAGGTAAGGCCCTGAGTAGCCATGCAGGAAGGGAGGCATGCAGCTCTCTCCGTGAGCTCGTAGTCGCTGTTCTGCTTTATTTGAAAGAAGGTAGCATTTGAGAACTCCTAGGCCCCTCGGGTGAGCATCATTTTCGTTCCAAGATCACTGAGTACCTCCACACCGCTGTGGGCCTAACTGAGCAACATCGAGGCCCATAGGTCCCTCGGAGGCCCTCCGTGTCTGCCGAGGGATGGGCAACACACTGCACTCTTTCTTGGGACTTCTTGATTTACCCAGCACTCGCACAGGATCACGAGCCCCGTTCTAGCAAGGTCCAACATGCCGTGGAAGTCACACTCTTTCCCTAGTCTGAGCTGCACTGAGAGAAACCCTCGGCTTCGCCTTCCATCCTGGACCTCGTACCTGAAGTCACCCTGCTCCCGGAGAAGGCGGAGTGCTTGCCTATTGCAACTGAAGCACAGTTTTTCCTGTAGCACTGCAGGCTTCTGAAGAGGCACGGGCCCAGAGGCCTAGCTAGGGCGTGCCTTGGCTGAGGCCGTTCACTAGATGCAGAACACCCTGCCTCGAGAAGTTGATTCAGGGAAGGAACCAGTGTGTGCTCTGTGTCTCTTTTGACTGCTCAGAAACCACAGGGAGGTATGCTGCGTGTGCCCATGGAAATGGGGGCGCGATGGTACTAGCCTTGCTTTTCCATTTGCAAAGCTCCACGCGTGCTGCCTTGAAGCTCCCTGAAATGCTCTGCTGTTGACTGGCCTCTGGCCGCTGTAGGCATGGGTCTGGGAAGAAAATGAGCTTTCTCTGGCTACACAGGGTGCTTCCATGGCCGGAGTGGGGCTCATCTTGCCATGCTCTGGAGCTAAAGGGAATCTCAACGTGAGTCCTTGCCTCGAGGTAAGGCCCTGAGTAGCCATGCAGAACGGGAGGCATGCAGCTCTCTCCATGAGCTCTTAGTCGCTGTTCTGCTTTATTTGAAAGAAGGTAGCCTTGGAGAACTCCTAGGCCCCTCGGGTGAGCATCCTTTTCGTTCCAAGATCACTGAGTACCTCCACACCCCTGTGGGCCTACTGAGCAACATCGAGGCCCATAGGTCCCTCGGAGGCCCTCCGTGTCTGCCGAGGGATGGGCAACACACTGCACGTTACTTCAGGAGAGCTACATTTCTAGAGCACTCGAACAGCATCAGAACCACATTTCTAGGCAGTCCAACATGCCCTGGAAGTCTTCGACATTGCCCTCGTTTGAGCTGCCATGAGAAAACACTCTGCTTCGAATTCTTAGAGGACCTCGTACCTGAAGTCTCTCTACTCAAGGAGAAAGTCAGCATCCTACCATGCGGTGTCGCTCACGGGACACTCAACGTGAAGACTTGCCTCGAGGTAAGGCCCTGAATTGCTCTGCAGAAGCGGAGGCGTGCAGCAGTTTCCATGAGGCCGCAGGCGCTCCTCTGCAGCCTTTGAACGCCAGTACGCTTTTCGGGACACCTAGGTGCCTCGCCTGGAAACCCTATGCCCTGCAAGAACACGGAGTACCCCCAGGCTCCCCTGGCCCTACTAAACAACATCCAGGCCGGTAGGCCTTCGGACTCACACTGTGTATGCCGAGTGAGGGGCAAAACAGTACACTCTTTCTTGGGACAGCTTGATTCCCCCAGCACTACCACAGGTTCACGAGCACGGTTCTAGCAGGTTCCAACATGCCGTGGAAGTCGCACTCATTCCCTACTCTGAGCTGCACTGAAAAAAACACTAGGCTTCGCCTTCCAACCAGGACCTCCTACCTGAAGTCACGCTGCCTCCAGGAGAAAGTCGGCTTGCGTTCCTATTGCCACTAAAGCACAGTTTTTCCTGTAGCACTGCAGGCTTCTGAAGAGGCACGGGCCCAGAGGCCTAGCTAGGGCGCGCCTTGGTTGAGGCCGTTCACTACATGCAGAACACCCTGCCTCGAGAAGCTGATTCGGGGAAGGACGAAGTGTGTGCTCTGTGTCTCTTTTGACTGCTCAGAAACCACAGGGAGGTATGCTGCGTGTGCCCATGGAAATGGGGGCGCGACGGTACTAGCCTTGCTTTTTCATTTGCAAAGCCCCGTTCACGCTCCCTTGAAGCGCCCTGAAATGCTCTGCTGTTGTCAGGCCTCTGGCCGCTGTAGGCATGGGTCTGGGAAGAAAATGAGCTTTCTCTGGCTACACAGGGTGCTTCCATGGCCGGGGTGGGGCTCATCTTGCCATGCTCTAGAGCTAAAGGGAATCTCAACGTGAGTCCTTGCCTCGAGGTAAGGCCCTGAGTAGCCATGCAGGAAGGGAGGCATGCAGCTCTCTCCGTGAGCTCGTAGTCGCTGTTCTGCTTTCTTTGAAAGAAGGTAGCATTTGAGAACTCCTAGGCCCCTCGGGTGAGCATCATTTTCGTTCCAAGATCACTGAGTACCTCCACACCGCTGTGGGCCTAACTGAGCAACATCGAGGCCCATAGGTCCCTCGGAGGCCCTCCGTGTCTGCCGAGGGATGGGCAACACACTGCACTCTTTCTTGGGACTTCTTGATTTACCCAGCACTCGCACAGGATCACGAGCCCCGTTCTAGCAAGGTCCAACATGCCGTGGAAGTCACACTCTTTCCCTAGTCTGAGCTGCACTGAGAGAAACCCTCGGCTTCGCCTTCCATCCTGGACCTCGTACCTGAAGTCACCCTGCCTCCCGGAGAAAGGCGGAGTGCTTGCCTATTGCAACTGAAGCACAGTTTTTCCTGTAGCACTGCAGGCTTCTGAAGAGGCACGGGCCCAGAGGCCTAGCTAGGGCGTGCCTTGGCTGAGGCCGTTCACTAGATGCAGAACACCCTGCCTCGAGAAGTTGATTCAGGGAAGGAACCAGTGTGTGCTCTGTGTCTCTTTTGACTGCTCAGAAACCACAGGGAGGTATGCTGCGTGTGCCCATGGAAATGGGGGCGCGATGGTACTAGCCTTGCTTTTCCATTTGCAAAGCTCCACGCGTGCTGCCTTGAAGCTCCCTGAAATGCTCTGCTGTTGACTGGCCTCTGGCCGCTGTAGGCATGGGTCTGGGAAGAAAATGAGCTTTCTCTGGCTACACAGGGTGCTTCCATGGCCGGAGTGGGGCTCATCTTGCCATGCTCTGGAGCTAAAGGGAATCTCAACGTGAGTCCTTGCCTCGAGGTAAGGCCCTGAGTAGCCATGCAGAACGGGAGGCATGCAGCTCTCTCCATGAGCTCTTAGTCGCTGTTCTGCTTTATTTGAAAGAAGGTAGCCTTGGAGAACTCCTAGGCCCCTCGGGTGAGCATCCTTTTCGTTCCAAGATCACTGAGTACCTCCACACCCCTGTGGGCCTACTGAGCAACATCGAGGCCCATAGGTCCCTCGGAGGCCCTCCGTGTCTGCCGAGGGATGGGCAACACACTGCACGTTACTTCAGGAGAGCTACATTTCTAGAGCACTCGAACAGCATCAGAACCACATTTCTAGGCAGTCCAACATGCCCTGGTAGTCTTCGACATTGCCCCCGTTAGAGCTGCCATGAGAAAACACTCTGCTTCGAATTCTTAGAGGACCTCCTACCTGAAGTCTCTCTACTCAAGGAGAAAGTCAGCATCCTACCATGCGGTGTCGCTCACGGGACACTCAACGTGAAGACTTGCCTCGAGGTAAGGCCCTGAATTGCTCTGCAGAAGCGGAGGCGTGCAGCAGTTTCCATGAGGCCGCAGGCGCTCCTCTGCAGCCTTTGAACGCCAGTACGCTTTTCGGGACACCTAGGTGCCTCGCCTGGAAACCCTATGCCCTGCAAGAACACGGAGTACCCCCAGGCTCCCTGGCCCTACTAAACAACATCCAGGCCGGTAGGCCTTCGGACTCACACTGTGTATGCCGAGTGAGGGGCAAAACAGTACACTCTTTCTTGGGACAGCTTGATTCCCCCAGCACTACCACAGGTTCACGAGCACGGTTCTAGCAGGTTCCAACATGCCGTGGAAGTCGCACTCATTCCCTACTCTGAGCTGCACTGAAAAAAACACTAGGCTTCGCCTTCCAACCAGGACCTCCTACCTGAAGTCACGCTGCCTCCAGGAGAAAGTCGGCTTGCGTTCCTATTGCCACTAAAGCACAGTTTTTCCTGTAGCACTGCAGGCTTCTGAAGAGGCACGGGCCCAGAGGCCTAGCTAGGGCGCGCCTTGGTTGAGGCCGTTCACTACATGCAGAACACCCTGCCTCGAGAAGCTGATTCGGGGAAGGACGAAGTGTGTGCTCTGTGTCTCTTTTGACTGCTCAGAAACCACAGGGAGGTATGCTGCGTGTGCCCATGGAAATGGGGGCGCGACGGTACTAGCCTTGCTTTTTCATTTGCAAAGCCCCGTTCACGCTCCCTTGAAGCGCCCTGAAATGCTCTGCTGTTGTCAGGCCTCTGGCCGCTGTAGGCATGGGTCTGGGAAGAAAATGAGCTTTCTCTGGCTACACAGGGTGCTTCCATGGCCGGGGTGGGGCTCATCTTGCCATGCTCTAGAGCTAAAGGGAATCTCAACGTGAGTCCTTGCCTCGAGGTAAGGCCCTGAGTAGCCATGCAGGAAGGGAGGCATGCAGCTCTCTCCGTGAGCTCGTAGTCGCTGTTCTGCTTTCTTTGAAAGAAGGTAGCATTTGAGAACTCCTAGGCCCCTCGGGTGAGCATCATTTTCGTTCCAAGATCACTGAGTACCTCCACACCGCTGTGGGCCTAACTGAGCAACATCGAGGCCCATAGGTCCCTCGGAGGCCCTCCGTGTCTGCCGAGGGATGGGCAACACACTGCACTCTTTCTTGGGACTTCTTGATTTACCCAGCACTCGCACAGGATCACGAGCCCCGTTCTAGCAAGGTCCAACATGCCGTGGAAGTCACACTCTTTCCCTAGTCTGAGCTGCACTGAGAGAAACCCTCGGCTTCGCCTTCCATCCTGGACCTCGTACCTGAAGTCACCCTGCCTCCCGGAGAAAGGCGGAGTGCTTGCCTATTGCAACTGAAGCACAGTTTTTCCTGTAGCACTGCAGGCTTCTGAAGAGGCACGGGCCCAGAGGCCTAGCTAGGGCGTGCCTTGGCTGAGGCCGTTCACTAGATGCAGAACACCCTGCCTCGAGAAGTTGATTCAGGGAAGGAACCAGTGTGTGCTCTGTGTCTCTTTTGACTGCTCAGAAACCACAGGGAGGTATGCTGCGTGTGCCCATGGAAATGGGGGCGCGATGGTACTAGCCTTGCTTTTCCATTTGCAAAGCTCCACGCGTGCTGCCTTGAAGCTCCCTGAAATGCTCTGCTGTTGACTGGCCTCTGGCCGCTGTAGGCATGGGTCTGGGAAGAAAATGAGCTTTCTCTGGCTACACAGGGTGCTTCCATGGCCGGAGTGGGGCTCATCTTGCCATGCTCTGGAGCTAAAGGGAATCTCAACGTGAGTCCTTGCCTCGAGGTAAGGCCCTGAGTAGCCATGCAGAACGGGAGGCATGCAGCTCTCTCCATGAGCTCTTAGTCGCTGTTCTGCTTTATTTGAAAGAAGGTAGCCTTGGAGAACTCCTAGGCCCCTCGGGTGAGCATCCTTTTCGTTCCAAGATCACTGAGTACCTCCACACCCCTGTGGGCCTACTGAGCAACATCGAGGCCCATAGGTCCCTCGGAGGCCCTCCGTGTCTGCCGAGGGATGGGCAACACACTGCACGTTACTTCAGGAGAGCTACATTTCTAGAGCACTCGAACAGCATCAGAACCACATTTCTAGGCAGTCCAACATGCCCTGGAAGTCTTCGACATTGCCCTCGTTTGAGCTGCCATGAGAAAACACTCTGCTTCGAATTCTTAGAGGACCTCGTACCTGAAGTCTCTCTACTCAAGGAGAAAGTCAGCATCCTACCATGCGGTGTCGCTCACGGGACACTCAACGTGAAGACTTGCCTCGAGGTAAGGCCCTGAATTGCTCTGCAGAAGCGGAGGCGTGCAGCAGTTTCCATGAGGCCGCAGGCGCTCCTCTGCAGCCTTTGAACGCCAGTACGCTTTTCGGGACACCTAGGTGCCTCGCCTGGAAACCTATGCCCTGCAAGAACACGGAGTACCCCCAGGCTCCCCTGGCCCTACTAAACAACATCCAGGCCGGTAGGCCTTCGGACTCACACTGTGTATGCCGAGTGAGGGGCAAAAACAGTACACTCTTTCTTGGGACAGCTTGATTCCCCCAGCACTACCACAGGTTCACGAGCACGGTTCTAGCAGGTTCCAACATGCCGTGGAAGTCGCACTCATTCCCTACTCTGAGCTGCACTGAAAAAAACACTAGGCTTCGCCTTCCAACCAGGACCTCCTACCTGAAGTCACGCTGCCTCCAGGAGAAAGTCGGCTTGCGTTCCTATTGCCACTAAAGCACAGTTTTTCCTGTAGCACTGCAGGCTTCTGAAGAGGCACGGGCCCAGAGGCCTAGCTAGGGCGCGCCTTGGTTGAGGCCGTTCACTACATGCAGAACACCCTGCCTCGAGAAGCTGATTCGGGGAAGGACGAAGTGTGTGCTCTGTGTCTCTTTTGACTGCTCAGAAACCACAGGAGGTATGCTGCGTGTGCCCATGGAAATGGGGGCGCGACGGTACTAGCCTTGCTTTTTCATTTGCAAAGCCCCGTTCACGCTCCCTTGAAGGCGCCCTGAAATGCTCTGCTGTTGTCAGGCCTCTGGCCGCTGTAGGCATGGGTCTGGGAAGAAAATGAGCTTTCTCTGGCTACACAGGGTGCTTCCATGGCCGGGGTGGGGCTCATCTTGCCATGCTCTGGAGCTAAAGGGAATCTCAACGTGAGTCCTTGCCTCGAGGTAAGGCCCTGAGTAGCCATGCAGGAAGGGAGGCATGCAGCTCTCTCCGTGAGCTCGTAGTCGCTGTTCTGCTTTCTTTGAAAGAAGGTAGCATTTGAGAACTCCTAGGCCCCTCGGGTGAGCATCATTTTCGTTCCAAGATCACTGAGTACCTCCACACCGCTGTGGGCCTAACTGAGCAACATCGAGGCCCATAGGTCCCTCGGAGGCCCTCCGTGTCTGCCGAGGGATGGGCAACACACTGCACTCTTTCTTGGGACTTCTTGATTTACCCAGCACTCGCACAGGATCACGAGCCCCGTTCTAGCAAGGTCCAACATGCCGTGGAAGTCACACTCTTTCCCTAGTCTGAGCTGCACTGAGAGAAACCCTCGGCTTCGCCTTCCATCCTGGACCTCGTACCTGAAGTCACCCTGCCTCCCGGAGAAAGGCGGAGTGCTTGCCTATTGCAACTGAAGCACAGTTTTTCCTGTAGCACTGCAGGCTTCTGAAGAGGCACGGGGCCCAGAGGCCTAGCTAGGGCGTGCCTTGGCTGAGGCCGTTCACTAGATGCAGAACACCCTGCCTCGAGAAGTTGATATCAGGGAAGGAACCAGTGTGTGCTCTGTGTCTCTTTTGACTGCTCAGAAACCACAGGGAGGTATGCTGCGTGTGCCCATGGAAATGGGGGCGCGATGGTACTAGCCTTGCTTTTCCATTTGCAAAGCTCCACGCGTGCTGCCTTGAAGCTCCCTGAAATGCTCTGCTGTTGACTGGCCTCTGGCCGCTGTAGGCATGGGTCTGGGAAGAAAATGAGCTTTCTCTGGCTACACAGGGTGCTTCCATGGCCGGGGTGGGGCTCATCTTGCCATGCTCTGGAGCTAAAGGGAATCTCAACGTGAGTCCTTGCCTCGAGGTAAGGCCCTGAGTAGCCATGCAGAACGGGAGGCATGCAGCTCTCTCCATGAGCTCTTAGTCGCTGTTCTGCTTTATTTGAAAGAAGGTAGCCTTGGAGAACTCCTAGGCCCCTCGGGTGAGCATCCTTTTCGTTCCAAGATCACTGAGTACCTCCACACCCCTGTGGGCCTACTGAGCAACATCGAGGCCCATAGGTCCCTCGGAGGCCCTCCGTGTCTGCCGAGGGATGGGCAACACACTGCACGTTACTTCAGGAGAGCTACATTTCTAGAGCACTCGAACAGCATCAGAACCACATTTCTAGGCAGTCCAACATGCCCTGGAAGTCTTCGACATTGCCCCCGTTTGAGCTGCCATGAGAAAACACTCTGCTTCGAATTCTTAGAGGACCTCGTACCTGAAGTCTCTCTACTCAAGGAGAAAGTCAGCATCCTACCATGCGGTGTCGCTCACGGGACACTCAACGTGAAGACTTGCCTCGAGGTAAGGCCCTGAATTGCTCTGCAGAAGCGGAGGCGTGCAGCAGTTTCCATGAGGCCGCAGGCGCTCCTCTGCAGCCTTTGAACGCCAGTACGCTTTTCGGGACACCTAGGTGCCTCGCCTGGAAACCCTATGCCCTGCAAGAACACGGAGTACCCCCAGGCTCCCCTGGCCCTACTAAACAACATCCAGGCCGGTAGGCCTTCGGACTCACACTGTGTATGCCGAGTGAGGGGCAAAACAGTACACTCTTTCTTGGGACAGCTTGATTCCCCCAGCACTACCACAGGTTCACGAGCACGGTTCTAGCAGGTTCCAACATGCCGTGGAAGTCGCACTCATTCCCTACTCTGAGCTGCACTGAAAAAACACTAGGCTTCGCCTTCCAACCAGGACCTCCTACCTGAAGTCACGCTGCCTCCAGGAGAAAGTCGGCTTGCGTTCCTATTGCCACTAAAGCACAGTTTTTCCTGTAGCACTGCAGGCTTCTGAAGAGGCACGGGCCCAGAGGCCTAGCTAGGGCGCGCCTTGGTTGAGGCCGTTCACTACATGCAGAACACCCTGCCTCGAGAAGCTGATTCGGGGAAGGACGAAGTGTGTGCTCTGTGTCTCTTTTGACTGCTCAGAAACCACAGGGAGGTATGCTGCGTGTGCCCATGGAAATGGGGGCGCGACGGTACTAGCCTTGCTTTTTCATTTGCAAAGCCCCGTTCACGCTCCCTTGAAGCGCCCTGAAATGCTCTGCTGTTGTCAGGCCTCTGGCCGCTGTAGGCATGGGTCTGGGAAGAAAATGAGCTTTCTCTGGCTACACAGGGTGCTTCCATGGCCGGGGTGGGGCTCATCTTGCCATGCTCTGGAGCTAAAGGGAATCTCAACGTGAGTCCTTGCCTCGAGGTAAGGCCCTGAGTAGCCATGCAGGAAGGGAGGCATGCAGCTCTCTCCGTGAGCTCGTAGTCGCTGTTCTGCTTTCTTTGAAAGAAGGTAGCATTTGAGAACTCCTAGGCCCCTCGGGTGAGCATCATTTTCGTTCCAAGATCACTGAGTACCTCCACACCGCTGTGGGCCTAACTGAGCAACATCGAGGCCCATAGGTCCCTCGGAGGCCCTCCGTGTCTGCCGAGGGATGGGCAACACACTGCACTCTTTCTTGGGACTTCTTGATTTACCAGCACTCGCACAGGATCACGAGCCCCGTTCTAGCAAGGTCCAACATGCCGTGGAAGTCACACTCTTTCCCTAGTCTGAGCTGCACTGAGAGAAACCCTCGGCTTCGCCTTCCATCCTGGACCTCGTACCTGAAGTCACCCTGCCTCCCGGAGAAAGGCGGAGTGCTTGCCTATTGCAACTGAAGCACAGTTTTTCCTGTAGCACTGCAGGCTTCTGAAGAGGCACGGGCCCAGAGGCCTAGCTAGGGCGTGCCTTGGCTGAGGCCGTTCACTAGATGCAGAACACCCTGCCTCGAGAAGTTGATTCAGGGAAGGAACCAGTGTGTGCTCTGTGTCTCTTTTGACTGCTCAGAAACCACAGGGAGGTATGCTGCGTGTGCCCATGGAAATGGGGGCGCGATGGTACTAGCCTTGCTTTTCCATTTGCAAAGCTCCACGCGTGCTGCCTTGAAGCTCCCTGAAATGCTCTGCTGTTGACTGGCCTCTGGCCGCTGTAGGCATGGGTCTGGGAAGAAAATGAGCTTTCTCTGGCTACACAGGGTGCTTCCATGGCCGGGGTGGGGCTCATCTTGCCATGCTCTGGAGCTAAAGGGAATCTCAACGTGAGTCCTTGCCTCGAGGTAAGGCCCTGAGTAGCCATGCAGAACGGGAGGCATGCAGCTCTCTCCATGAGCTCTTAGTCGCTGTTCTGCTTTATTTGAAGAAGGTAGCCTTGGAGAACTCCTAGGCCCCTCGGGTGAGCATCCTTTTCGTTCCAAGATCACTGAGTACCTCCACACCCCTGTGGGCCTACTGAGCAACATCGAGGCCCATAGGTCCCTCGGAGGCCCTCCGTGTCTGCCGAGGGATGGGCAACACACTGCACGTTACTTCAGGAGAGCTACATTTCTAGAGCACTCGAACAGCATCAGAACCACATTTCTAGGCAGTCCAACATGCCCTGGTAGTCTTCGACATTGCCCCCGTTAGAGCTGCCATGAGAAAACACTCTGCTTCGAATTCTTAGAGGACCTCGTACCTGAAGTCTCTCTACTCAAGGAGAAAGTCAGCATCCTACCATGCGGTGTCGCTCACGGGACACTCAACGTGAAGACTTGCCTCGAGGTAAGGCCCTGAATTGCTCTGCAGAAGCGGAGGCGTGCAGCAGTTTCCATGAGGCCGCAGGCGCTCCTCTGCAGCCTTTGAACGCCAGTACGCTTTTCGGGACACCTAGGTGCCTCGCCTGGAAACCCTATGCCCTGCAAGAACACGGAGTACCCCCAGGCTCCCCTGGCCCTACTAAACAACATCCAGGCCGGTAGGCCTTCGGACTCACACTGTGTATGCCGAGTGAGGGGCAAAACAGTACACTCTTTCTTGGGACAGCTTGATTCCCCCAGCACTACCACAGGTTCACGAGCACGGTTCTAGCAGGTTCCAACATGCCGTGGAAGTCGCACTCATTCCCTACTCTGAGCTGCACTGAAAAAAACACTAGGCTTCGCCTTCCAACCAGGACCTCCTACCTGAAGTCACGCTGCCTCCAGGAGAAAGTCGGCTTGCGTTCCTATTGCCACTAAAGCACAGTTTTTCCTGTAGCACTGCAGGCTTCTGAAGAGGCACGGGCCCAGAGGCCTAGCTAGGGCGCGCCTTGGTTGAGGCCGTTCACTACATGCAGAACACCCTGCCTCGAGAAGCTGATTCGGGAAGGACGAAGTGTGTGCTCTGTGTCTCTTTTGACTGCTCAGAAACCACAGGGAGGTATGCTGCGTGTGCCCATGGAAATGGGGGCGCGACGGTACTAGCCTTGCTTTTTCATTTGCAAAGCCCCGTTCACGCTCCCTTGAAGCGCCCTGAAATGCTCTGCTGTTGTCAGGCCTCTGGCCGCTGTAGGCATGGGTCTGGGAAGAAAATGAGCTTTCTCTGGCTACACAGGGTGCTTCCATGGCCGGGGTGGGGCTCATCTTGCCATGCTCTGGAGCTAAAGGGAATCTCAACGTGAGTCCTTGCCTCGAGGTAAGGCCCTGAGTAGCCATGCAGGAAGGGAGGCATGCAGCTCTCTCCGTGAGCTCGTAGTCGCTGTTCTGCTTTCTTTGAAAGAAGGTAGCATTTGAGAACTCCTAGGCCCCTCGGGTGAGCATCATTTTCGTTCCAAGATCACTGATTACCTCCACACCGCTGTGGGCCTAACTGAGCAACATCGAGGCCCATAGGTCCCTCGGAGGCCCTCCGTGTCTGCCGAGGGATGGGCAACACACTGCACTCTTTCTTGGGACTTCTTGATTTACCCAGCACTCGCACAGGATCACGAGCCCCGTTCTAGCAAGGTCCAACATGCCGTGGAAGTCACACTCTTTCCCTAGTCTGAGCTGCACTGAGAGAAACCCTCGGCTTCGCCTTCCATCCTGGACCTCGTACCTGAAGTCACCCTGCCTCCGGAGAAAGGCGGAGTGCTTGCCTATTGCAACTGAAGCACAGTTTTTCCTGTAGCACTGCAGGCTTCTGAAGAGGCACGGGCCCAGAGGCCTAGCTAGGGCGTGCCTGGCTGAGGCCGTTCACTAGATGCAGAACACCCTGCCTCGAGAAGTTGATTCAGGGAAGGAACCAGTGTGTGCTCTGTGTCTCTTTTGACTGCTCAGAAACCACAGGGAGGTATGCTGCGTGTGCCCATGGAAATGGGGGCGCGATGGTACTAGCCTTGCTTTTCCATTTGCAAAGCTCCACGCGTGCTGCCTTGAAGCTCCCTGAAATGCTCTGCTGTTGACTGGCCTCTGGCCGCTGTAGGCATGGGTCTGGGAAGAAAATGAGCTTTCTCTGGCTACACAGGGTGCTTCCATGGCCGGGGTGGGGCTCATCTTGCCATGCTCTGGAGCTAAAGGGAATCTCAACGTGAGTCCTTGCCTCGAGGTAAGGCCCTGAGTAGCCATGCAGAACGGGAGGCATGCAGCTCTCTCCATGAGCTCTTAGTCGCTGTTCTGCTTTATTTGAAAGAAGGTAGCCTTGGAGAACTCCTAGGCCCCTCGGGTGAGCATCCTTTTCGTTCCAAGATCACTGAGTACCTCCACACCCCTGTGGGCCTACTGAGCAACATCGAGGCCCATAGGTCCCTCGGAGGCCCTCCGTGTCTGCCGAGGGATGGGCAACACACTGCACGTTACTTCAGGAGAGCTACATTTCTAGAGCACTCGAACAGCATCAGAACCACATTTCTAGGCAGTCCAACATGCCCTGGTAGTCTTCGACATTGCCCCCGTTAGAGCTGCCATGAGAAAACACTCTGCTTCGAATTCTTAGAGGACCTCGTACCTGAAGTCTCTCTACTCAAGGAGAAAGTCAGCATCCTACCATGCGGTGTCGCTCACGGGACACTCAACGTGAAGACTTGCCTCGAGGTAAGGCCCTGAATTGCTCTGCAGAAGCGGAGGCGTGCAGCAGTTTCCATGAGGCCGCAGGCGCTCCTCTGCAGCCTTTGAACGCCAGTACGCTTTTCGGGACACCTAGGTGCCTCGCCTGGAAACCCTATGCCCTGCAAGAACACGGAGTACCCCCAGGCTCCCCTGGCCCTACTAAACAACATCCAGGCCGGTAGGCCTTCGGACTCACACTGTGTATGCCGAGTGAGGGGCAAAACAGTACACTCTTTCTTGGGACAGCTTGATTCCCCCAGCACTACCACAGTTCACGAGCACGGTTCTAGCAGGTTCCAACATGCCGTGGAAGTCGCACTCATTCCCTACTCTGAGCTGCACTGAAAAAAACACTAGGCTTCGCCTTCCAACCAGGACCTCCTACCTGAAGTCACGCTGCCTCCAGGAGAAAGTCGGCTTGCGTTCCTATTGCCACTAAAGCACAGTTTTTCCTGTAGCACTGCAGGCTTCTGAAGAGGCACGGGCCCAGAGGCCTAGCTAGGGCGCGCCTTGGTTGAGGCCGTTCACTACATGCAGAACACCCTGCCTCGAGAAGCTGATTCGGGGAAGGACGAAGTGTGTGCTCTGTGTCTCTTTTGACTGCTCAGAAACCACAGGGAGGTATGCTGCGTGTGCCCATGAAATGGGGGCGCGACGGTACTAGCCTTGCTTTTTCATTTGAAAGCCCCGTTCACGCTCCCTTGAAGCGCCCTGAAATGCTCTGCTGTTGTCAGGCCTCTGGCCGCTGTAGGCATGGGTCTGGGAAGAAAATGAGCTTTCTCTGGCTACACAGGGTGCTTCCATGGCCGGGGTGGGGCTCATCTTGCCATGCTCTGGAGCTAAAGGGAATCTCAACGTGAGTCCTTGCCTCGAGGTAAGGCCCTGAGTAGCCATGCAGGAAGGGAGGCATGCAGCTCTCTCCGTGAGCTCGTAGTCGCTGTTCTGCTTTCTTTGAAAGAAGGTAGCATTTGAGAACTCCTAGGCCCCTCGGGTGAGCATCATTTTCGTTCCAAGATCACTGAGTACCTCCACACCGCTGTGGGCCTAACTGAGCAACATCGAGGCCCATAGGTCCCTCGGAGGCCCTCCGTGTCTGCCGAGGGATGGGCAACACACTGCACTCTTTCTTGGGACTTCTTGATTTACCCAGCACTCGCACAGGATCACGAGCCCCGTTCTAGCAAGGTCCAACATGCCGTGGAAGTCACACTCTTTCCCTAGTCTGAGCTGCACTGAGAGAAACCCTCGGCTTCGCCTTCCATCCTGGACCTCGTACCTGAAGTCACCCTGCCTCCCGGAGAAAGGCGGAGTGCTTGCCTATTGCAACTGAAGCACAGTTTTTCCTGTAGCACTGCAGGCTTCTGAAGAGGCACGGGCCCAGAGGCCTAGCTAGGGCGTGCCTTGGCTGAGGCCGTTCACTAGATGCAGAACACCCTGCCTCGAGAAGTTGATTCAGGGAAGGAACCAGTGTGTGCTCTGTGTCTCTTTTGACTGCTCAGAAACCACAGGGAGGTATGCTGCGTGTGCCCATGGAAATGGGGGCGCGATGGTACTAGCCTTGCTTTTCCATTTGCAAAGCTCCACGCGTGCTGCCTTGAAGCTCCCTGAAATGCTCTGCTGTTGACTGGCCTCTGGCCGCTGTAGGCATGGGTCTGGGAAGAAAATGAGCTTTCTCTGGCTACACAGGGTGCTTCCATGGCCGGAGTGGGGCTCATCTTGCCATGCTCTGGAGCTAAAGGGAATCTCAACGTGAGTCCTTGCCTCGAGGTAAGGCCCTGAGTAGCCATGCAGAACGGGAGGCATGCAGCTCTCTCCATGAGCTCTTAGTCGCTGTTCTGCTTTATTTGAAAGAAGGTAGCCTTGGAGAACTCCTAGGCCCCTCGGGTGAGCATCCTTTTCGTTCCAAGATCACTGAGTACCTCCACACCCCTGTGGGCCTACTGAGCAACATCGAGGCCCATAGGTCCCTCGGAGGCCCTCCGTGTCTGCCGAGGGATGGGCAACACACTGCACGTTACTTCAGGAGAGCTACATTTCTAGAGCACTCGAACAGCATCAGAACCACATTTCTAGGCAGTCCAACATGCCCTGGTAGTCTTCGACATTGCCCCCGTTAGAGCTGCCATGAGAAAACACTCTGCTTCGAATTCTTAGAGGACCTCGTACCTGAAGTCTCTCTACTCAAGGAGAAAGTCAGCATCCTACCATGCGGTGTCGCTCACGGGACACTCAACGTGAAGACTTGCCTCGAGGTAAGGCCCTGAATTGCTCTGCAGAAGCGGAGGCGTGCAGCAGTTTCCATGAGGCCGCAGGCGCTCCTCTGCAGCCTTTGAACGCCAGTACGCTTTTCGGGACACCTAGGTGCCTCGCCTGGAAACCCTATGCCCTGCAAGAACACGGAGTACCCCCAGGCTCCCCTGGCCCTACTAAACAACATCCAGGCCGGTAGGCCTTCGGACTCACACTGTGTATGCCGAGTGAGGGGCAAAACAGTACACTCTTTCTTGGGACAGCTTGATTCCCCCAGCACTACCACAGGTTCACGAGCACGGTTCTAGCAGGTTCCAACATGCCGTGGAAGTCGCACTCATTCCCTACTCTGAGCTGCACTGAAAAAAACACTAGGCTTCGCCTTCCAACCAGGACCTCCTACCTGAAGTCACGCTGCCTCCAGGAGAAAGTCGGCTTGCGTTCCTATTGCCACTAAAGCACAGTTTTTCCTGTAGCACTGCAGGCTTCTGAAGAGGCACGGGCCCAGAGGCCTAGCTAGGGCGCGCCTTGGTTGAGGCCGTTCACTACATGCAGAACACCCTGCCTCGAGAAGCTGATTCGGGGAAGGACGAAGTGTGTGCTCTGTGTCTCTTTTGACTGCTCAGAAACCACAGGGAGGTATGCTGCGTGTGCCCATGGAAATGGGGGCGCGACGGTACTAGCCTTGCTTTTTCATTTGCAAAGCCCCGTTCACGCTCCCTTGAAGCGCCCTGAAATGCTCTGCTGTTGTCAGGCCTCTGGCCGCTGTAGGCATGGGTCTGGGAAGAAAATGAGCTTTCTCTGGCTACACAGGGTGCTTCCATGGCCGGGGTGGGGCTCATCTTGCCATGCTCTGGAGCTAAAGGGAATCTCAACGTGAGTCCTTGCCTCGAGGTAAGGCCCTGAGTAGCCATGCAGGAAGGGAGGCATGCAGCTCTCTCCGTGAGCTCGTAGTCGCTGTTCTGCTTTCTTTGAAAGAAGGTAGCATTTGAGAACTCCTAGGCCCCTCGGGTGAGCATCATTTTCGTTCCAAGATCACTGAGTACCTCCACACCGCTGTGGGCCTAACTGAGCAACATCGAGGCCCATAGGTCCCTCGGAGGCCCTCCGTGTCTGCCGAGGGATGGGCAACACACTGCACTCTTTCTTGGGACTTCTTGATTTACCCAGCACTCGCACAGGATCACGAGCCCCGTTCTAGCAAGGTCCAACATGCCGTGGAAGTCACACTCTTTCCCTAGTCTGAGCTGCACTGAGAGAAACCCTCGGCTTCGCCTTCCATCCTGGACCTCGTACCTGAAGTCACCCTGCCTCCCGGAGAAAGGCGGAGTGCTTGCCTATTGCAACTGAAGCACAGTTTTTCCTGTAGCACTGCAGGCTTCTGAAGAGGCACGGGCCCAGAGGCCTAGCTAGGGCGTGCCTTGGCTGAGGCCGTTCACTAGATGCAGAACACCCTGCCTCGAGAAGTTGATTCAGGGAAGGAACCAGTGTGTGCTCTGTGTCTCTTTTGACTGCTCAGAAACCACAGGGAGGTATGCTGCGTGTGCCCATGGAAATGGGGGCGCGATGGTACTAGCCTTGCTTTTCCATTTGCAAAGCTCCACGCGTGCTGCCTTGAAGCTCCCTGAAATGCTCTGCTGTTGACTGGCCTCTGGCCGCTGTAGGCATGGGTCTGGGAAGAAAATGAGCTTTCTCTGGCTACACAGGGTGCTTCCATGGCCGGAGTGGGGCTCATCTTGCCATGCTCTGGAGCTAAAGGGAATCTCAACGTGAGTCCTTGCCTCGAGGTAAGGCCCTGAGTAGCCATGCAGAACGGGAGGCATGCAGCTCTCTCCATGAGCTCTTAGTCGCTGTTCTGCTTTATTTGAAAGAAGGTAGCCTTGGAGAACTCCTAGGCCCCTCGGGTGAGCATCCTTTTCGTTCCAAGATCACTGAGTACCTCCACACCCCTGTGGGCCTACTGAGCAACATCGAGGCCCATAGGTCCCTCGGAGGCCCTCCGTGTCTGCCGAGGGATGGGCAACACACTGCACGTTACTTCAGGAGAGCTACATTTCTAGAGCACTCGAACAGCATCAGAACCACATTTCTAGGCAGTCCAACATGCCCTGGTAGTCTTCGACATTGCCCCCGTTAGAGCTGCCATGAGAAAACACTCTGCTTCGAATTCTTAGAGGACCTCGTACCTGAAGTCTCTCTACTCAAGGAGAAAGTCAGCATCCTACCATGCGGTGTCGCTCACGGGACACTCAACGTGAAGACTTGCCTCGAGGTAAGGCCCTGAATTGCTCTGCAGAAGCGGAGGCGTGCAGCAGTTTCCATGAGGCCGCAGGCGCTCCTCTGCAGCCTTTGAACGCCAGTACGCTTTTCGGGACACCTAGGTGCCTCGCCTGGAAACCCTATGCCCTGCAAGAACACGGAGTACCCCCAGGCTCCCCTGGCCCTACTAAACAACATCCAGGCCGGTAGGCCTTCGGACTCACACTGTGTATGCCGAGTGAGGGGCAAAACAGTACACTCTTTCTTGGGACAGCTTGATTCCCCCAGCACTACCACAGGTTCACGAGCACGGTTCTAGCAGGTTCCAACATGCCGTGGAAGTCGCACTCATTCCCTACTCTGAGCTGCACTGAAAAAAACACTAGGCTTCGCCTTCCAACCAGGACCTCCTACCTGAAGTCACGCTGCCTCCAGGAGAAAGTCGGCTTGCGTTCCTATTGCCACTAAAGCACAGTTTTTCCTGTAGCACTGCAGGCTTCTGAAGAGGCACGGGCCCAGAGGCCTAGCTAGGGCGCGCCTTGGTTGAGGCCGTTCACTACATGCAGAACACCCTGCCTCGAGAAGCTGATTCGGGGAAGGACGAAGTGTGTGCTCTGTGTCTCTTTTGACTGCTCAGAAACCACAGGGAGGTATGCTGCGTGTGCCCATGGAAATGGGGGCGCGACGGTACTAGCCTTGCTTTTTCATTTGCAAAGCCCCGTTCACGCTCCCTTGAAGCGCCCTGAAATGCTCTGCTGTTGTCAGGCCTCTGGCCGCTGTAGGCATGGGTCTGGGAAGAAAATGAGCTTTCTCTGGCTACACAGGGTGCTTCCATGGCCGGGGTGGGGCTCATCTTGCCATGCTCTGGAGCTAAAGGGAATCTCAACGTGAGTCCTTGCCTCGAGGTAAGGCCCTGAGTAGCCATGCAGGAAGGGAGGCATGCAGCTCTCTCCGTGAGCTCGTAGTCGCTGTTCTGCTTTCTTTGAAAGAAGGTAGCATTTGAGAACTCCTAGGCCCCTCGGGTGAGCATCATTTTCGTTCCAAGATCACTGAGTACCTCCACACCGCTGTGGGCCTAACTGAGCAACATCGAGGCCCATAGGTCCCTCGGAGGCCCTCCGTGTCTGCCGAGGGATGGGCAACACACTGCACTCTTTCTTGGGACTTCTTGATTTACCCAGCACTCGCACAGGATCACGAGCCCCGTTCTAGCAAGGTCCAACATGCCGTGGAAGTCACACTCTTTCCCTAGTCTGAGCTGCACTGAGAGAAACCCTCGGCTTCGCCTTCCATCCTGGACCTCGTACCTGAAGTCACCCTGCCTCCCGGAGAAAGGCGGAGTGCTTGCCTATTGCAACTGAAGCACAGTTTTTCCTGTAGCACTGCAGGCTTCTGAAGAGGCACGGGCCCAGAGGCCTAGCTAGGGCGTGCCTTGGCTGAGGCCGTTCACTAGATGCAGAACACCCTGCCTCGAGAAGTTGATTCAGGGAAGGAACCAGTGTGTGCTCTGTGTCTCTTTTGACTGCTCAGAAACCACAGGGAGGTATGCTGCGTGTGCCCATGGAAATGGGGGCGCGATGGTACTAGCCTTGCTTTTCCATTTGCAAAGCTCCACGCGTGCTGCCTTGAAGCTCCCTGAAATGCTCTGCTGTTGACTGGCCTCTGGCCGCTGTAGGCATGGGTCTGGGAAGAAAATGAGCTTTCTCTGGCTACACAGGGTGCTTCCATGGCCGGGGTGGGGCTCATCTTGCCATGCTCTGGAGCTAAAGGGAATCTCAACGTGAGTCCTTGCCTCGAGGTAAGGCCCTGAGTAGCCATGCAGAACGGGAGGCATGCAGCTCTCTCCATGAGCTCTTAGTCGCTGTTCTGCTTTATTTGAAAGAAGGTAGCCTTGGAGAACTCCTAGGCCCCTCGGGTGAGCATCCTTTTCGTTCCAAGATCACTGAGTACCTCCACACCCCTGTGGGCCTACTGAGCAACATCGAGGCCCATAGGTCCCTCGGAGGCCCTCCGTGTCTGCCGAGGGATGGGCAACACACTGCACGTTACTTCAGGAGAGCTACATTTCTAGAGCACTCGAACAGCATCAGAACCACATTTCTAGGCAGTCCAACATGCCCTGGAAGTCTTCGACATTGCCCTCGTTTGAGCTGCCATGAGAAAACACTCTGCTTCGAATTCTTAGAGGACCTCGTACCTGAAGTCTCTCTACTCAAGGAGAAAGTCAGCATCCTACCATGCGGTGTCGCTCACGGGACACTCAACGTGAAGACTTGCCTCGAGGTAAGGCCCTGAATTGCTCTGCAGAAGCGGAGGCGTGCAGCAGTTTCCATGAGGCCGCAGGCGCTCCTCTGCAGCCTTTGAACGCCAGTACGCTTTTCGGGACACCTAGGTGCCTCGCCTGGAAACCCTATGCCCTGCAAGAACACGGAGTACCCCCAGGCTCCCCTGGCCCTACTAAACAACATCCAGGCCGGTAGGCCTTCGGACTCACACTGTGTATGCCGAGTGAGGGGCAAAACAGTACACTCTTTCTTGGGACAGCTTGATTCCCCCAGCACTACCACAGGTTCACGAGCACGGTTCTAGCAGGTTCCAACATGCCGTGGAAGTCGCACTCATTCCCTACTCTGAGCTGCACTGAAAAAAACACTAGGCTTCGCCTTCCAACCAGGACCTCCTACCTGAAGTCACGCTGCCTCCAGGAGAAAGTCGGCTTGCGTTCCTATTGCCACTAAAGCACAGTTTTTCCTGTAGCACTGCAGGCTTCTGAAGAGGCACGGGCCCAGAGGCCTAGCTAGGGCGCGCCTTGGTTGAGGCCGTTCACTACATGCAGAACACCCTGCCTCGAGAAGCTGATTCGGGGAAGGACGAAGTGTGTGCTCTGTGTCTCTTTTGACTGCTCAGAAACCACAGGGAGGTATGCTGCGTGTGCCCATGGAAATGGGGGCGCGACGGTACTAGCCTTGCTTTTTCATTTGCAAAGCCCCGTTCACGCTCCCTTGAAGCGCCCTGAAATGCTCTGCTGTTGTCAGGCCTCTGGCCGCTGTAGGCATGGGTCTGGGAAGAAAATGAGCTTTCTCTGGCTACACAGGGTGCTTCCATGGCCGGGGTGGGGCTCATCTTGCCATGCTCTGGAGCTAAAGGGAATCTCAACGTGAGTCCTTGCCTCGAGGTAAGGCCCTGAGTAGCCATGCAGGAAGGGAGGCATGCAGCTCTCTCCGTGAGCTCGTAGTCGCTGTTCTGCTTTATTTGAAAGAAGGTAGCATTTGAGAACTCCTAGGCCCCTCGGGTGAGCATCATTTTCGTTCCAAGATCACTGAGTACCTCCACACCGCTGTGGGCCTAACTGAGCAACATCGAGGCCCATAGGTCCCTCGGAGGCCCTCCGTGTCTGCCGAGGGATGGGCAACACACTGCACTCTTTCTTGGGACTTCTTGATTTACCCAGCACTCGCACAGGATCACGAGCCCCGTTCTAGCAAGGTCCAACATGCCGTGGAAGTCACACTCTTTCCCTAGTCTGAGCTGCACTGAGAGAAACCCTCGGCTTCGCCTTCCATCCTGGACCTCGTACCTGAAGTCACCCTGCCTCCCGGAGAAAGGCGGAGTGCTTGCCTATTGCAACTGAAGCACAGTTTTTCCTGTAGCACTGCAGGCTTCTGAAGAGGCACGGGCCCAGAGGCCTAGCTAGGGCGTGCCTTGGCTGAGGCCGTTCACTAGATGCAGAACACCCTGCCTCGAGAAGTTGATTCAGGGAAGGAACCAGTGTGTGCTCTGTGTCTCTTTTGACTGCTCAGAAACCACAGGGAGGTATGCTGCGTGTGCCCATGGAAATGGGGGCGCGATGGTACTAGCCTTGCTTTTCCATTTGCAAAGCTCCACGCGTGCTGCCTTGAAGCTCCCTGAAATGCTCTGCTGTTGACTGGCCTCTGGCCGCTGTAGGCATGGGTCTGGGAAGAAAATGAGCTTTCTCTGGCTACACAGGGTGCTTCCATGGCCGGGGTGGGGCTCATCTTGCCATGCTCTGGAGCTAAAGGGAATCTCAACGTGAGTCCTTGCCTCGAGGTAAGGCCCTGAGTAGCCATGCAGAACGGGAGGCATGCAGCTCTCTCCATGAGCTCTTAGTCGCTGTTCTGCTTTATTTGAAAGAAGGTAGCCTTGGAGAACTCCTAGGCCCCTCGGGTGAGCATCCTTTTCGTTCCAAGATCACTGAGTACCTCCACACCCCTGTGGGCCTACTGAGCAACATCGAGGCCCATAGGTCCCTCGGAGGCCCTCCGTGTCTGCCGAGGGATGGGCAACACACTGCACGTTACTTCAGGAGAGCTACATTTCTAGAGCACTCGAACAGCATCAGAACCACATTTCTAGGCAGTCCAACATGCCCTGGTAGTCTTCGACATTGCCCCCGTTAGAGCTGCCATGAGAAAACACTCTGCTTCGAATTCTTAGAGGACCTCCTACCTGAAGTCTCTCTACTCAAGGAGAAAGTCAGCATCCTACCATGCGGTGTCGCTCACGGGACACTCAACGTGAAGACTTGCCTCGAGGTAAGGCCCTGAATTGCTCTGCAGAAGCGGAGGCGTGCAGCAGTTTCCATGAGGCCGCAGGCGCTCCTCTGCAGCCTTTGAACGCCAGTACGCTTTTCGGGACACCTAGGTGCCTCGCCTGGAAACCCTATGCCCTGCAAGAACACGGAGTACCCCCAGGCTCCCCTGGCCCTACTAAACAACATCCAGGCCGGTAGGCCTTCGGACTCACACTGTGTATGCCGAGTGAGGGGCAAAACAGTACACTCTTTCTTGGGACAGCTTGATTCCCCCAGCACTACCACAGGTTCACGAGCACGGTTCTAGCAGGTTCCAACATGCCGTGGAAGTCGCACTCATTCCCTACTCTGAGCTGCACTGAAAAAAACACTAGGCTTCGCCTTCCAACCAGGACCTCCTACCTGAAGTCACGCTGCCTCCAGGAGAAAGTCGGCTTGCGTTCCTATTGCCACTAAAGCACAGTTTTTCCTGTAGCACTGCAGGCTTCTGAAGAGGCACGGGCCCAGAGGCCTAGCTAGGGCGCGCCTTGGTTGAGGCCGTTCACTACATGCAGAACACCCTGCCTCGAGAAGCTGATTCGGGGAAGGACGAAGTGTGTGCTCTGTGTCTCTTTTGACTGCTCAGAAACCACAGGGAGGTATGCTGCGTGTGCCCATGGAAATGGGGGCGCGACGGTACTAGCCTTGCTTTTTCATTTGCAAAGCCCCGTTCACGCTCCCTTGAAGCGCCCTGAAATGCTCTGCTGTTGTCAGGCCTCTGGCCGCTGTAGGCATGGGTCTGGGAAGAAAATGAGCTTTCTCTGGCTACACAGGGTGCTTCCATGGCCGGGGTGGGGCTCATCTTGCCATGCTCTGGAGCTAAAGGGAATCTCAACGTGAGTCCTTGCCTCGAGGTAAGGCCCTGAGTAGCCATGCAGGAAGGGAGGCATGCAGCTCTCTCCGTGAGCTCGTAGTCGCTGTTCTGCTTTATTTGAAAGAAGGTAGCATTTGAGAACTCCTAGGCCCCTCGGGTGAGCATCATTTTCGTTCCAAGATCACTGAGTACCTCCACACCGCTGTGGGCCTAACTGAGCAACATCGAGGCCCATAGGTCCCTCGGAGGCCCTCCGTGTCTGCCGAGGGATGGGCAACACACTGCACTCTTTCTTGGGACTTCTTGATTTACCCAGCACTCGCACAGGATCACGAGCCCCGTTCTAGCAAGGTCCAACATGCCGTGGAAGTCACACTCTTTCCCTAGTCTGAGCTGCACTGAGAGAAACCCTCGGCTTCGCCTTCCATCCTGGACCTCGTACCTGAAGTCACCCTGCCTCCCGGAGAAAGGCGGAGTGCTTGCCTATTGCAACTGAAGCACAGTTTTTCCTGTAGCACTGCAGGCTTCTGAAGAGGCACGGGCCCAGAGGCCTAGCTAGGGCGTGCCTTGGCTGAGGCCGTTCACTAGATGCAGAACACCCTGCCTCGAGAAGTTGATTCAGGGAAGGAACCAGTGTGTGCTCTGTGTCTCTTTTGACTGCTCAGAAACCACAGGGAGGTATGCTGCGTGTGCCCATGGAAATGGGGGCGCGATGGTACTAGCCTTGCTTTTCCATTTGCAAAGCTCCACGCGTGCTGCCTTGAAGCTCCCTGAAATGCTCTGCTGTTGACTGGCCTCTGGCCGCTGTAGGCATGGGTCTGGGAAGAAAATGAGCTTTCTCTGGCTACACAGGGTGCTTCCATGGCCGGGGTGGGGCTCATCTTGCCATGCTCTGGAGCTAAAGGGAATCTCAACGTGAGTCCTTGCCTCGAGGTAAGGCCCTGAGTAGCCATGCAGAACGGGAGGCATGCAGCTCTCTCCATGAGCTCTTAGTCGCTGTTCTGCTTTATTTGAAAGAAGGTAGCCTTGGAGAACTCCTAGGCCCCTCGGGTGAGCATCCTTTTCGTTCCAAGATCACTGAGTACCTCCACACCCCTGTGGGCCTACTGAGCAACATCGAGGCCCATAGGTCCCTCGGAGGCCCTCCGTGTCTGCCGAGGGATGGGCAACACACTGCACGTTACTTCAGGAGAGCTACATTTCTAGAGCACTCGAACAGCATCAGAACCACATTTCTAGGCAGTCCAACATGCCCTGGTAGTCTTCGACATTGCCCCCGTTAGAGCTGCCATGAGAAAACACTCTGCTTCGAATTCTTAGAGGACCTCCTACCTGAAGTCTCTCTACTCAAGGAGAAAGTCAGCATCCTACCATGCGGTGTCGCTCACGGGACACTCAACGTGAAGACTTGCCTCGAGGTAAGGCCCTGAATTGCTCTGCAGAAGCGGAGGCGTGCAGCAGTTTCCATGAGGCCGCAGGCGCTCCTCTGCAGCCTTTGAACGCCAGTACGCTTTTCGGGACACCTAGGTGCCTCGCCTGGAAACCCTATGCCCTGCAAGAACACGGAGTACCCCCAGGCTCCCCTGGCCCTACTAAACAACATCCAGGCCGGTAGGCCTTCGGACTCACACTGTGTATGCCGAGTGAGGGGCAAAACAGTACACTCTTTCTTGGGACAGCTTGATTCCCCCAGCACTACCACAGGTTCACGAGCACGGTTCTAGCAGGTTCCAACATGCCGTGGAAGTCGCACTCATTCCCTACTCTGAGCTGCACTGAAAAAAACACTAGGCTTCGCCTTCCAACCAGGACCTCCTACCTGAAGTCACGCTGCCTCCAGGAGAAAGTCGGCTTGCGTTCCTATTGCCACTAAAGCACAGTTTTTCCTGTAGCACTGCAGGCTTCTGAAGAGGCACGGGCCCAGAGGCCTAGCTAGGGCGCGCCTTGGTTGAGGCCGTTCACTACATGCAGAACACCCTGCCTCGAGAAGCTGATTCGGGGAAGGACGAAGTGTGTGCTCTGTGTCTCTTTTGACTGCTCAGAAACCACAGGGAGGTATGCTGCGTGTGCCCATGGAAATGGGGGCGCGACGGTACTAGCCTTGCTTTTTCATTTGCAAAGCCCCGTTCACGCTCCCTTGAAGCGCCCTGAAATGCTCTGCTGTTGTCAGGCCTCTGGCCGCTGTAGGCATGGGTCTGGGAAGAAAATGAGCTTTCTCTGGCTACACAGGGTGCTTCCATGGCCGGGGTGGGGCTCATCTTGCCATGCTCTGGAGCTAAAGGGAATCTCAACGTGAGTCCTTGCCTCGAGGTAAGGCCCTGAGTAGCCATGCAGGAAGGGAGGCATGCAGCTCTCTCCGTGAGCTCGTAGTCGCTGTTCTGCTTTATTTGAAAGAAGGTAGCATTTGAGAACTCCTAGGCCCCTCGGGTGAGCATCATTTTCGTTCCAAGATCACTGAGTACCTCCACACCGCTGTGGGCCTAACTGAGCAACATCGAGGCCCATAGGTCCCTCGGAGGCCCTCCGTGTCTGCCGAGGGATGGGCAACACACTGCACTCTTTCTTGGGACTTCTTGATTTACCCAGCACTCGCACAGGATCACGAGCCCCGTTCTAGCAAGGTCCAACATGCCGTGGAAGTCACACTCTTTCCCTAGTCTGAGCTGCACTGAGAGAAACCCTCGGCTTCGCCTTCCATCCTGGACCTCGTACCTGAAGTCACCCTGCCTCCCGGAGAAAGGCGGAGTGCTTGCCTATTGCAACTGAAGCACAGTTTTTCCTGTAGCACTGCAGGCTTCTGAAGAGGCACGGGCCCAGAGGCCTAGCTAGGGCATGCCTTGGCTGAGGCCGTTCACTAGATGCAGAACACCCTGCCTCGAGAAGTTGATTCAGGGAAGGAACCAGTGTGTGCTCTGTGTCTCTTTTGACTGCTCAGAAACCACAGGGAGGTATGCTGCGTGTGCCCATGGAAATGGGGGCGCGATGGTACTAGCCTTGCTTTTCCATTTGCAAAGCTCCACGCGTGCTGCCTTGAAGCTCCCTGAAATGCTCTGCTGTTGACTGGCCTCTGGCCGCTGTAGGCATGGGTCTGGGAAGAAAATGAGCTTTCTCTGGCTACACAGGGTGCTTCCATGGCCGGGGTGGGGCTCATCTTGCCATGCTCTGGAGCTAAAGGGAATCTCAACGTGAGTCCTTGCCTCGAGGTAAGGCCCTGAGTAGCCATGCAGAACGGGAGGCATGCAGCTCTCTCCATGAGCTCTTAGTCGCTGTTCTGCTTTATTTGAAAGAAGGTAGCCTTGGAGAACTCCTAGGCCCCTCGGGTGAGCATCCTTTTCGTTCCAAGATCACTGAGTACCTCCACACCCCTGTGGGCCTACTGAGCAACATCGAGGCCCATAGGTCCCTCGGAGGCCCTCCGTGTCTGCCGAGGGATGGGCAACACACTGCACGTTACTTCAGGAGAGCTACATTTCTAGAGCACTCGAACAGCATCAGAACCACATTTCTAGGCAGTCCAACATGCCCTGGTAGTCTTCGACATTGCCCCCGTTAGAGCTGCCATGAGAAAACACTCTGCTTCGAATTCTTAGAGGACCTCGTACCTGAAGTCTCTCTACTCAAGGAGAAAGTCAGCATCCTACCATGCGGTGTCGCTCACGGGACACTCAACGTGAAGACTTGCCTCGAGGTAAGGCCCTGAATTGCTCTGCAGAAGCGGAGGCGTGCAGCAGTTTCCATGAGGCCGCAGGCGCTCCTCTGCAGCCTTTGAACGCCAGTACGCTTTTCGGGACACCTAGGTGCCTCGCCTGGAAACCCTATGCCCTGCAAGAACACGGAGTACCCCCAGGCTCCCCTGGCCCTACTAAACAACATCCAGGCCGGTAGGCCTTCGGACTCACACTGTGTATGCCGAGTGAGGGGCAAAACAGTACACTCTTTCTTGGGACAGCTTGATTCCCCCAGCACTACCACAGGTTCACGAGCACGGTTCTAGCAGGTTCCAACATGCCGTGGAAGTCGCACTCATTCCCTACTCTGAGCTGCACTGAAAAAAACACTAGGCTTCGCCTTCCAACCAGGACCTCCTACCTGAAGTCACGCTGCCTCCAGGAGAAAGTCGGCTTGCGTTCCTATTGCCACTAAAGCACAGTTTTTCCTGTAGCACTGCAGGCTTCTGAAGAGGCACGGGCCCAGAGGCCTAGCTAGGGCGCGCCTTGGTTGAGGCCGTTCACTACATGCAGAACACCCTGCCTCGAGAAGCTGATTCGGGGAAGGACGAAGTGTGTGCTCTGTGTCTCTTTTGACTGCTCAGAAACCACAGGGAGGTATGCTGCGTGTGCCCATGGAAATGGGGGCGCGACGGTACTAGCCTTGCTTTTTCATTTGCAAAGCCCCGTTCACGCTCCCTTGAAGCGCCCTGAAATGCTCTGCTGTTGTCAGGCCTCTGGCCGCTGTAGGCATGGGTCTGGGAAGAAAATGAGCTTTCTCTGGCTACACAGGGTGCTTCCATGGCCGGGGTGGGGCTCATCTTGCCATGCTCTAGAGCTAAAGGGAATCTCAACGTGAGTCCTTGCCTCGAGGTAAGGCCCTGAGTAGCCATGCAGGAAGGGAGGCATGCAGCTCTCTCCGTGAGCTCGTAGTCGCTGTTCTGCTTTATTTGAAAGAAGGTAGCATTTGAGAACTCCTAGGCCCCTCGGGTGAGCATCATTTTCGTTCCAAGATCACTGAGTACCTCCACACCGCTGTGGGCCTAACTGAGCAACATCGAGGCCCATAGGTCCCTCGGAGGCCCTCCGTGTCTGCCGAGGGATGGGCAACACACTGCACTCTTTCTTGGGACTTCTTGATTTACCCAGCACTCGCACAGGATCACGAGCCCCGTTCTAGCAAGGTCCAACATGCCGTGGAAGTCACACTCTTTCCCTAGTCTGAGCTGCACTGAGAGAAACCCTCGGCTTCGCCTTCCATCCTGGACCTCGTACCTGAAGTCACCCTGCCTCCCGGAGAAAGGCGGAGTGCTTGCCTATTGCAACTGAAGCACAGTTTTTCCTGTAGCACTGCAGGCTTCTGAAGAGGCACGGGCCCAGAGGCCTAGCTAGGGCGTGCCTTGGCTGAGGCCGTTCACTAGATGCAGAACACCCTGCCTCGAGAAGTTGATTCAGGGAAGGAACCAGTGTGTGCTCTGTGTCTCTTTTGACTGCTCAGAAACCACAGGGAGGTATGCTGCGTGTGCCCATGGAAATGGGGGCGCGATGGTACTAGCCTTGCTTTTCCATTTGCAAAGCTCCACGCGTGCTGCCTTGAAGCTCCCTGAAATGCTCTGCTGTTGACTGGCCTCTGGCCGCTGTAGGCATGGGTCTGGGAAGAAAATGAGCTTTCTCTGGCTACACAGGGTGCTTCCATGGCCGGGGTGGGGCTCATCTTGCCATGCTCTGGAGCTAAAGGGAATCTCAACGTGAGTCCTTGCCTCGAGGTAAGGCCCTGAGTAGCCATGCAGAACGGGAGGCATGCAGCTCTCTCCATGAGCTCTTAGTCGCTGTTCTGCTTTATTTGAAAGAAGGTAGCCTTGGAGAACTCCTAGGCCCCTCGGGTGAGCATCCTTTTCGTTCCAAGATCACTGAGTACCTCCACACCCCTGTGGGCCTACTGAGCAACATCGAGGCCCATAGGTCCCTCGGAGGCCCTCCGTGTCTGCCGAGGGATGGGCAACACACTGCACGTTACTTCAGGAGAGCTACATTTCTAGAGCACTCGAACAGCATCAGAACCACATTTCTAGGCAGTCCAACATGCCCTGGTAGTCTTCGACATTGCCCCCGTTAGAGCTGCCATGAGAAAACACTCTGCTTCGAATTCTTAGAGGACCTCCTACCTGAAGTCTCTCTACTCAAGGAGAAAGTCAGCATCCTACCATGCGGTGTCGCTCACGGGACACTCAACGTGAAGACTTGCCTCGAGGTAAGGCCCTGAATTGCTCTGCAGAAGCGGAGGCGTGCAGCAGTTTCCATGAGGCCGCAGGCGCTCCTCTGCAGCCTTTGAACGCCAGTACGCTTTTCGGGACACCTAGGTGCCTCGCCTGGAAACCCTATGCCCTGCAAGAACACGGAGTACCCCCAGGCTCCCCTGGCCCTACTAAACAACATCCAGGCCGGTAGGCCTTCGGACTCACACTGTGTATGCCGAGTGAGGGGCAAAACAGTACACTCTTTCTTGGGACAGCTTGATTCCCCCAGCACTACCACAGGTTCACGAGCACGGTTCTAGCAGGTTCCAACATGCCGTGGAAGTCGCACTCATTCCCTACTCTGAGCTGCACTGAAAAAAACACTAGGCTTCGCCTTCCAACCAGGACCTCCTACCTGAAGTCACGCTGCCTCCAGGAGAAAGTCGGCTTGCGTTCCTATTGCCACTAAAGCACAGTTTTTCCTGTAGCACTGCAGGCTTCTGAAGAGGCACGGGCCCAGAGGCCTAGCTAGGGCGCGCCTTGGTTGAGGCCGTTCACTACATGCAGAACACCCTGCCTCGAGAAGCTGATTCGGGGAAGGACGAAGTGTGTGCTCTGTGTCTCTTTTGACTGCTCAGAAACCACAGGGAGGTATGCTGCGTGTGCCCATGGAAATGGGGGCGCGACGGTACTAGCCTTGCTTTTTCATTTGCAAAGCCCCGTTCACGCTCCCTTGAAGCGCCCTGAAATGCTCTGCTGTTGTCAGGCCTCTGGCCGCTGTAGGCATGGGTCTGGGAAGAAAATGAGCTTTCTCTGGCTACACAGGGTGCTTCCATGGCCGGGGTGGGGCTCATCTTGCCATGCTCTAGAGCTAAAGGGAATCTCAACGTGAGTCCTTGCCTCGAGGTAAGGCCCTGAGTAGCCATGCAGGAAGGGAGGCATGCAGCTCTCTCCGTGAGCTCGTAGTCGCTGTTCTGCTTTATTTGAAAGAAGGTAGCATTTGAGAACTCCTAGGCCCCTCGGGTGAGCATCATTTTCGTTCCAAGATCACTGAGTACCTCCACACCGCTGTGGGCCTAACTGAGCAACATCGAGGCCCATAGGTCCCTCGGAGGCCCTCCGTGTCTGCCGAGGGATGGGCAACACACTGCACTCTTTCTTGGGACTTCTTGATTTACCCAGCACTCGCACAGGATCACGAGCCCCGTTCTAGCAAGGTCCAACATGCCGTGGAAGTCACACTCTTTCCCTAGTCTGAGCTGCACTGAGAGAAACCCTCGGCTTCGCCTTCCATCCTGGACCTCGTACCTGAAGTCACCCTGCCTCCCGGAGAAAGGCGGAGTGCTTGCCTATTGCAACTGAAGCACAGTTTTTCCTGTAGCACTGCAGGCTTCTGAAGAGGCACGGGCCCAGAGGCCTAGCTAGGGCGTGCCTTGGCTGAGGCCGTTCACTAGATGCAGAACACCCTGCCTCGAGAAGTTGATTCAGGGAAGGAACCAGTGTGTGCTCTGTGTCTCTTTTGACTGCTCAGAAACCACAGGGAGGTATGCTGCGTGTGCCCATGGAAATGGGGGCGCGATGGTACTAGCCTTGCTTTTCCATTTGCAAAGCTCCACGCGTGCTGCCTTGAAGCTCCCTGAAATGCTCTGCTGTTGACTGGCCTCTGGCCGCTGTAGGCATGGGTCTGGGAAGAAAATGAGCTTTCTCTGGCTACACAGGGTGCTTCCATGGCCGGGGTGGGGCTCATCTTGCCATGCTCTGGAGCTAAAGGGAATCTCAACGTGAGTCCTTGCCTCGAGGTAAGGCCCTGAGTAGCCATGCAGAACGGGAGGCATGCAGCTCTCTCCATGAGCTCTTAGTCGCTGTTCTGCTTTATTTGAAAGAAGGTAGCCTTGGAGAACTCCTAGGCCCCTCGGGTGAGCATCCTTTTCGTTCCAAGATCACTGAGTACCTCCACACCCCTGTGGGCCTACTGAGCAACATCGAGGCCCATAGGTCCCTCGGAGGCCCTCCGTGTCTGCCGAGGGATGGGCAACACACTGCACGTTACTTCAGGAGAGCTACATTTCTAGAGCACTCGAACAGCATCAGAACCACATTTCTAGGCAGTCCAACATGCCCTGGAAGTCTTCGACATTGCCCCCGTTTGAGCTGCCATGAGAAAACACTCTGCTTCGAATTCTTAGAGGACCTCGTACCTGAAGTCTCTCTACTCAAGGAGAAAGTCAGCATCCTACCATGCGGTGTCGCTCACGGGACACTCAACGTGAAGACTTGCCTCGAGGTAAGGCCCTGAATTGCTCTGCAGAAGCGGAGGCGTGCAGCAGTTTCCATGAGGCCGCAGGCGCTCCTCTGCAGCCTTTGAACGCCAGTACGCTTTTCGGGACACCTAGGTGCCTCGCCTGGAAACCCTATGCCCTGCAAGAACACGGAGTACCCCCAGGCTCCCCTGGCCCTACTAAACAACATCCAGGCCGGTAGGCCTTCGGACTCACACTGTGTATGCCGAGTGAGGGGCAAAACAGTACACTCTTTCTTGGGACAGCTTGATTCCCCCAGCACTACCACAGGTTCACGAGCACGGTTCTAGCAGGTTCCAACATGCCGTGGAAGTCGCACTCATTCCCTACTCTGAGCTGCACTGAAAAAAACACTAGGCTTCGCCTTCCAACCAGGACCTCCTACCTGAAGTCACGCTGCCTCCAGGAGAAAGTCGGCTTGCGTTCCTATTGCCACTAAAGCACAGTTTTTCCTGTAGCACTGCAGGCTTCTGAAGAGGCACGGGCCCAGAGGCCTAGCTAGGGCGCGCCTTGGTTGAGGCCGTTCACTACATGCAGAACACCCTGCCTCGAGAAGCTGATTCGGGGAAGGACGAAGTGTGTGCTCTGTGTCTCTTTTGACTGCTCAGAAACCACAGGGAGGTATGCTGCGTGTGCCCATGGAAATGGGGGCGCGACGGTACTAGCCTTGCTTTTTCATTTGCAAAGCCCCGTTCACGCTCCCTTGAAGCGCCCTGAAATGCTCTGCTGTTGTCAGGCCTCTGGCCGCTGTAGGCATGGGTCTGGGAAGAAAATGAGCTTTCTCTGGCTACACAGGGTGCTTCCATGGCCGGGGTGGGGCTCATCTTGCCATGCTCTAGAGCTAAAGGGAATCTCAACGTGAGTCCTTGCCTCGAGGTAAGGCCCTGAGTAGCCATGCAGGAAGGGAGGCATGCAGCTCTCTCCGTGAGCTCGTAGTCGCTGTTCTGCTTTATTTGAAAGAAGGTAGCATTTGAGAACTCCTAGGCCCCTCGGGTGAGCATCATTTTCGTTCCAAGATCACTGAGTACCTCCACACCGCTGTGGGCCTAACTGAGCAACATCGAGGCCCATAGGTCCCTCGGAGGCCCTCCGTGTCTGCCGAGGGATGGGCAACACACTGCACTCTTTCTTGGGACTTCTTGATTTACCCAGCACTCGCACAGGATCACGAGCCCCGTTCTAGCAAGGTCCAACATGCCGTGGAAGTCACACTCTTTCCCTAGTCTGAGCTGCACTGAGAGAAACCCTCGGCTTCGCCTTCCATCCTGGACCTCGTACCTGAAGTCACCCTGCCTCCCGGAGAAAGGCGGAGTGCTTGCCTATTGCAACTGAAGCACAGTTTTTCCTGTAGCACTGCAGGCTTCTGAAGAGGCACGGGCCCAGAGGCCTAGCTAGGGCGTGCCTTGGCTGAGGCCGTTCACTAGATGCAGAACACCCTGCCTCGAGAAGTTGATTCAGGGAAGGAACCAGTGTGTGCTCTGTGTCTCTTTTGACTGCTCAGAAACCACAGGGAGGTATGCTGCGTGTGCCCATGGAAATGGGGGCGCGATGGTACTAGCCTTGCTTTTCCATTTGCAAAGCTCCACGCGTGCTGCCTTGAAGCTCCCTGAAATGCTCTGCTGTTGACTGGCCTCTGGCCGCTGTAGGCATGGGTCTGGGAAGAAAATGAGCTTTCTCTGGCTACACAGGGTGCTTCCATGGCCGGGGTGGGGCTCATCTTGCCATGCTCTGGAGCTAAAGGGAATCTCAACGTGAGTCCTTGCCTCGAGGTAAGGCCCTGAGTAGCCATGCAGAACGGGAGGCATGCAGCTCTCTCCATGAGCTCTTAGTCGCTGTTCTGCTTTATTTGAAAGAAGGTAGCCTTGGAGAACTCCTAGGCCCCTCGGGTGAGCATCCTTTTCGTTCCAAGATCACTGAGTACCTCCACACCCCTGTGGGCCTACTGAGCAACATCGAGGCCCATAGGTCCCTCGGAGGCCCTCCGTGTCTGCCGAGGGATGGGCAACACACTGCACGTTACTTCAGGAGAGCTACATTTCTAGAGCACTCGAACAGCATCAGAACCACATTTCTAGGCAGTCCAACATGCCCTGGAAGTCTTCGACATTGCCCCCGTTTGAGCTGCCATGAGAAAACACTCTGCTTCGAATTCTTAGAGGACCTCGTACCTGAAGTCTCTCTACTCAAGGAGAAAGTCAGCATCCTACCATGCGGTGTCGCTCACGGGACACTCAACGTGAAGACTTGCCTCGAGGTAAGGCCCTGAATTGCTCTGCAGAAGCGGAGGCGTGCAGCAGTTTCCATGAGGCCGCAGGCGCTCCTCTGCAGCCTTTGAACGCCAGTACGCTTTTCGGGACACCTAGGTGCCTCGCCTGGAAACCCTATGCCCTGCAAGAACACGGAGTACCCCCAGGCTCCCCTGGCCCTACTAAACAACATCCAGGCCGGTAGGCCTTCGGACTCACACTGTGTATGCCGAGTGAGGGGCAAAACAGTACACTCTTTCTTGGGACAGCTTGATTCCCCCAGCACTACCACAGGTTCACGAGCACGGTTCTAGCAGGTTCCAACATGCCGTGGAAGTCGCACTCATTCCCTACTCTGAGCTGCACTGAAAAAAACACTAGGCTTCGCCTTCCAACCAGGACCTCCTACCTGAAGTCACGCTGCCTCCAGGAGAAAGTCGGCTTGCGTTCCTATTGCCACTAAAGCACAGTTTTTCCTGTAGCACTGCAGGCTTCTGAAGAGGCACGGGCCCAGAGGCCTAGCTAGGGCGCGCCTTGGTTGAGGCCGTTCACTACATGCAGAACACCCTGCCTCGAGAAGCTGATTCGGGGAAGGACGAAGTGTGTGCTCTGTGTCTCTTTTGACTGCTCAGAAACCACAGGGAGGTATGCTGCGTGTGCCCATGGAAATGGGGGCGCGACGGTACTAGCCTTGCTTTTTCATTTGCAAAGCCCCGTTCACGCTCCCTTGAAGCGCCCTGAAATGCTCTGCTGTTGTCAGGCCTCTGGCCGCTGTAGGCATGGGTCTGGGAAGAAAATGAGCTTTCTCTGGCTACACAGGGTGCTTCCATGGCCGGGGTGGGGCTCATCTTGCCATGCTCTAGAGCTAAAGGGAATCTCAACGTGAGTCCTTGCCTCGAGGTAAGGCCCTGAGTAGCCATGCAGGAAGGGAGGCATGCAGCTCTCTCCGTGAGCTCGTAGTCGCTGTTCTGCTTTCTTTGAAAGAAGGTAGCATTTGAGAACTCCTAGGCCCCTCGGGTGAGCATCATTTTCGTTCCAAGATCACTGAGTACCTCCACACCGCTGTGGGCCTAACTGAGCAACATCGAGGCCCATAGGTCCCTCGGAGGCCCTCCGTGTCTGCCGAGGGATGGGCAACACACTGCACTCTTTCTTGGGACTTCTTGATTTACCCAGCACTCGCACAGGATCACGAGCCCCGTTCTAGCAAGGTCCAACATGCCGTGGAAGTCACACTCTTTCCCTAGTCTGAGCTGCACTGAGAGAAACCCTCGGCTTCGCCTTCCATCCTGGACCTCGTACCTGAAGTCACCCTGCCTCCCGGAGAAAGGCGGAGTGCTTGCCTATTGCAACTGAAGCACAGTTTTTCCTGTAGCACTGCAGGCTTCTGAAGAGGCACGGGCCCAGAGGCCTAGCTAGGGCGTGCCTTGGCTGAGGCCGTTCACTAGATGCAGAACACCCTGCCTCGAGAAGTTGATTCAGGGAAGGAACCAGTGTGTGCTCTGTGTCTCTTTTGACTGCTCAGAAACCACAGGGAGGTATGCTGCGTGTGCCCATGGAAATGGGGGCGCGATGGTACTAGCCTTGCTTTTCCATTTGCAAAGCTCCACGCGTGCTGCCTTGAAGCTCCCTGAAATGCTCTGCTGTTGACTGGCCTCTGGCCGCTGTAGGCATGGGTCTGGGAAGAAAATGAGCTTTCTCTGGCTACACAGGGTGCTTCCATGGCCGGAGTGGGGCTCATCTTGCCATGCTCTGGAGCTAAAGGGAATCTCAACGTGAGTCCTTGCCTCGAGGTAAGGCCCTGAGTAGCCATGCAGAACGGGAGGCATGCAGCTCTCTCCATGAGCTCTTAGTCGCTGTTCTGCTTTATTTGAAAGAAGGTAGCCTTGGAGAACTCCTAGGCCCCTCGGGTGAGCATCCTTTTCGTTCCAAGATCACTGAGTACCTCCACACCCCTGTGGGCCTACTGAGCAACATCGAGGCCCATAGGTCCCTCGGAGGCCCTCCGTGTCTGCCGAGGGATGGGCAACACACTGCACGTTACTTCAGGAGAGCTACATTTCTAGAGCACTCGAACAGCATCAGAACCACATTTCTAGGCAGTCCAACATGCCCTGGTAGTCTTCGACATTGCCCCCGTTAGAGCTGCCATGAGAAAACACTCTGCTTCGAATTCTTAGAGGACCTCCTACCTGAAGTCTCTCTACTCAAGGAGAAAGTCAGCATCCTACCATGCGGTGTCGCTCACGGGACACTCAACGTGAAGACTTGCCTCGAGGTAAGGCCCTGAATTGCTCTGCAGAAGCGGAGGCGTGCAGCAGTTTCCATGAGGCCGCAGGCGCTCCTCTGCAGCCTTTGAACGCCAGTACGCTTTTCGGGACACCTAGGTGCCTCGCCTGGAAACCCTATGCCCTGCAAGAACACGGAGTACCCCCAGGCTCCCCTGGCCCTACTAAACAACATCCAGGCCGGTAGGCCTTCGGACTCACACTGTGTATGCCGAGTGAGGGGCAAAACAGTACACTCTTTCTTGGGACAGCTTGATTCCCCCAGCACTACCACAGGTTCACGAGCACGGTTCTAGCAGGTTCCAACATGCCGTGGAAGTCGCACTCATTCCCTACTCTGAGCTGCACTGAAAAAAACACTAGGCTTCGCCTTCCAACCAGGACCTCCTACCTGAAGTCACGCTGCCTCCAGGAGAAAGTCGGCTTGCGTTCCTATTGCCACTAAAGCACAGTTTTTCCTGTAGCACTGCAGGCTTCTGAAGAGGCACGGGCCCAGAGGCCTAGCTAGGGCGCGCCTTGGTTGAGGCCGTTCACTACATGCAGAACACCCTGCCTCGAGAAGCTGATTCGGGGAAGGACGAAGTGTGTGCTCTGTGTCTCTTTTGACTGCTCAGAAACCACAGGGAGGTATGCTGCGTGTGCCCATGGAAATGGGGGCGCGACGGTACTAGCCTTGCTTTTTCATTTGCAAAGCCCCGTTCACGCTCCCTTGAAGCGCCCTGAAATGCTCTGCTGTTGTCAGGCCTCTGGCCGCTGTAGGCATGGGTCTGGGAAGAAAATGAGCTTTCTCTGGCTACACAGGGTGCTTCCATGGCCGGGGTGGGGCTCATCTTGCCATGCTCTAGAGCTAAAGGGAATCTCAACGTGAGTCCTTGCCTCGAGGTAAGGCCCTGAGTAGCCATGCAGGAAGGGAGGCATGCAGCTCTCTCCGTGAGCTCGTAGTCGCTGTTCTGCTTTCTTTGAAAGAAGGTAGCATTTGAGAACTCCTAGGCCCCTCGGGTGAGCATCATTTTCGTTCCAAGATCACTGAGTACCTCCACACCGCTGTGGGCCTAACTGAGCAACATCGAGGCCCATAGGTCCCTCGGAGGCCCTCCGTGTCTGCCGAGGGATGGGCAACACACTGCACTCTTTCTTGGGACTTCTTGATTTACCCAGCACTCGCACAGGATCACGAGCCCCGTTCTAGCAAGGTCCAACATGCCGTGGAAGTCACACTCTTTCCCTAGTCTGAGCTGCACTGAGAGAAACCCTCGGCTTCGCCTTCCATCCTGGACCTCGTACCTGAAGTCACCCTGCCTCCCGGAGAAAGGCGGAGTGCTTGCCTATTGCAACTGAAGCACAGTTTTTCCTGTAGCACTGCAGGCTTCTGAAGAGGCACGGGCCCAGAGGCCTAGCTAGGGCGTGCCTTGGCTGAGGCCGTTCACTAGATGCAGAACACCCTGCCTCGAGAAGTTGATTCAGGGAAGGAACCAGTGTGTGCTCTGTGTCTCTTTTGACTGCTCAGAAACCACAGGGAGGTATGCTGCGTGTGCCCATGGAAATGGGGGCGCGATGGTACTAGCCTTGCTTTTCCATTTGCAAAGCTCCACGCGTGCTGCCTTGAAGCTCCCTGAAATGCTCTGCTGTTGACTGGCCTCTGGCCGCTGTAGGCATGGGTCTGGGAAGAAAATGAGCTTTCTCTGGCTACACAGGGTGCTTCCATGGCCGGAGTGGGGCTCATCTTGCCATGCTCTGGAGCTAAAGGGAATCTCAACGTGAGTCCTTGCCTCGAGGTAAGGCCCTGAGTAGCCATGCAGAACGGGAGGCATGCAGCTCTCTCCATGAGCTCTTAGTCGCTGTTCTGCTTTATTTGAAAGAAGGTAGCCTTGGAGAACTCCTAGGCCCCTCGGGTGAGCATCCTTTTCGTTCCAAGATCACTGAGTACCTCCACACCCCTGTGGGCCTACTGAGCAACATCGAGGCCCATAGGTCCCTCGGAGGCCCTCCGTGTCTGCCGAGGGATGGGCAACACACTGCACGTTACTTCAGGAGAGCTACATTTCTAGAGCACTCGAACAGCATCAGAACCACATTTCTAGGCAGTCCAACATGCCCTGGTAGTCTTCGACATTGCCCCCGTTAGAGCTGCCATGAGAAAACACTCTGCTTCGAATTCTTAGAGGACCTCCTACCTGAAGTCTCTCTACTCAAGGAGAAAGTCAGCATCCTACCATGCGGTGTCGCTCACGGGACACTCAACGTGAAGACTTGCCTCGAGGTAAGGCCCTGAATTGCTCTGCAGAAGCGGAGGCGTGCAGCAGTTTCCATGAGGCCGCAGGCGCTCCTCTGCAGCCTTTGAACGCCAGTACGCTTTTCGGGACACCTAGGTGCCTCGCCTGGAAACCCTATGCCCTGCAAGAACACGGAGTACCCCCAGGCTCCCCTGGCCCTACTAAACAACATCCAGGCCGGTAGGCCTTCGGACTCACACTGTGTATGCCGAGTGAGGGGCAAAACAGTACACTCTTTCTTGGGACAGCTTGATTCCCCCAGCACTACCACAGGTTCACGAGCACGGTTCTAGCAGGTTCCAACATGCCGTGGAAGTCGCACTCATTCCCTACTCTGAGCTGCACTGAAAAAAACACTAGGCTTCGCCTTCCAACCAGGACCTCCTACCTGAAGTCACGCTGCCTCCAGGAGAAAGTCGGCTTGCGTTCCTATTGCCACTAAAGCACAGTTTTTCCTGTAGCACTGCAGGCTTCTGAAGAGGCACGGGCCCAGAGGCCTAGCTAGGGCGCGCCTTGGTTGAGGCCGTTCACTACATGCAGAACACCCTGCCTCGAGAAGCTGATTCGGGGAAGGACGAAGTGTGTGCTCTGTGTCTCTTTTGACTGCTCAGAAACCACAGGGAGGTATGCTGCGTGTGCCCATGGAAATGGGGGCGCGACGGTACTAGCCTTGCTTTTTCATTTGCAAAGCCCCGTTCACGCTCCCTTGAAGCGCCCTGAAATGCTCTGCTGTTGTCAGGCCTCTGGCCGCTGTAGGCATGGGTCTGGGAAGAAAATGAGCTTTCTCTGGCTACACAGGGTGCTTCCATGGCCGGGGTGGGGCTCATCTTGCCATGCTCTAGAGCTAAAGGGAATCTCAACGTGAGTCCTTGCCTCGAGGTAAGGCCCTGAGTAGCCATGCAGGAAGGGAGGCATGCAGCTCTCTCCGTGAGCTCGTAGTCGCTGTTCTGCTTTATTTGAAAGAAGGTAGCATTTGAGAACTCCTAGGCCCCTCGGGTGAGCATCATTTTCGTTCCAAGATCACTGAGTACCTCCACACCGCTGTGGGCCTAACTGAGCAACATCGAGGCCCATAGGTCCCTCGGAGGCCCTCCGTGTCTGCCGAGGGATGGGCAACACACTGCACTCTTTCTTGGGACTTCTTGATTTACCCAGCACTCGCACAGGATCACGAGCCCCGTTCTAGCAAGGTCCAACATGCCGTGGAAGTCACACTCTTTCCCTAGTCTGAGCTGCACTGAGAGAAACCCTCGGCTTCGCCTTCCATCCTGGACCTCGTACCTGAAGTCACCCTGCCTCCCGGAGAAAGGCGGAGTGCTTGCCTATTGCAACTGAAGCACAGTTTTTCCTGTAGCACTGCAGGCTTCTGAAGAGGCACGGGCCCAGAGGCCTAGCTAGGGCGTGCCTTGGCTGAGGCCGTTCACTAGATGCAGAACACCCTGCCTCGAGAAGTTGATTCAGGGAAGGAACCAGTGTGTGCTCTGTGTCTCTTTTGACTGCTCAGAAACCACAGGGAGGTATGCTGCGTGTGCCCATGGAAATGGGGGCGCGATGGTACTAGCCTTGCTTTTCCATTTGCAAAGCTCCACCCGTGCTGCCTTGAAGCTCCCTGAAATGCTCTGCTGTTGACTGGCCTCTGGCCGCTGTAGGCATGGGTCTGGGAAGAAAATGAGCTTTCTCTGGCTACACAGGGTGCTTCCATGGCCGGAGTGGGGCTCATCTTGCCATGCTCTGGAGCTAAAGGGAATCTCAACGTGAGTCCTTGCCTCGAGGTAAGGCCCTGAGTAGCCATGCAGAACGGGAGGCATGCAGCTCTCTCCATGAGCTCTTAGTCGCTGTTCTGCTTTATTTGAAAGAAGGTAGCCTTGGAGAACTCCTAGGCCCCTCGGGTGAGCATCCTTTTCGTTCCAAGATCACTGAGTACCTCCACACCCCTGTGGGCCTACTGAGCAACATCGAGGCCCATAGGTCCCTCGGAGGCCCTCCGTGTCTGCCGAGGGATGGGCAACACACTGCACGTTACTTCAGGAGAGCTACATTTCTAGAGCACTCGAACAGCATCAGAACCACATTTCTAGGCAGTCCAACATGCCCTGGTAGTCTTCGACATTGCCCCCGTTAGAGCTGCCATGAGAAAACACTCTGCTTCGAATTCTTAGAGGACCTCCTACCTGAAGTCTCTCTACTCAAGGAGAAAGTCAGCATCCTACCATGCGGTGTCGCTCACGGGACACTCAACGTGAAGACTTGCCTCGAGGTAAGGCCCTGAATTGCTCTGCAGAAGCGGAGGCGTGCAGCAGTTTCCATGAGGCCGCAGGCGCTCCTCTGCAGCCTTTGAACGCCAGTACGCTTTTCGGGACACCTAGGTGCCTCGCCTGGAAACCCTATGCCCTGCAAGAACACGGAGTACCCCCAGGCTCCCCTGGCCCTACTAAACAACATCCAGGCCGGTAGGCCTTCGGACTCACACTGTGTATGCCGAGTGAGGGGCAAAACAGTACACTCTTTCTTGGGACAGCTTGATTCCCCCAGCACTACCACAGGTTCACGAGCACGGTTCTAGCAGGTTCCAACATGCCGTGGAAGTCGCACTCATTCCCTACTCTGAGCTGCACTGAAAAAAACACTAGGCTTCGCCTTCCAACCAGGACCTCCTACCTGAAGTCACGCTGCCTCCAGGAGAAAGTCGGCTTGCGTTCCTATTGCCACTAAAGCACAGTTTTTCCTGTAGCACTGCAGGCTTCTGAAGAGGCACGGGCCCAGAGGCCTAGCTAGGGCGCGCCTTGGTTGAGGCCGTTCACTACATGCAGAACACCCTGCCTCGAGAAGCTGATTCGGGGAAGGACGAAGTGTGTGCTCTGTGTCTCTTTTGACTGCTCAGAAACCACAGGGAGGTATGCTGCGTGTGCCCATGGAAATGGGGGCGCGACGGTACTAGCCTTGCTTTTTCATTTGCAAAGCCCCGTTCACGCTCCCTTGAAGCGCCCCGAAATGCTCTGCTGTTGTCAGGCCTCTGGCCGCTGTAGGCATGGGTCTGGGAAGAAAATGAGCTTTCTCTGGCTACACAGGGTGCTTCCATGGCCGGGGTGGGGCTCATCTTGCCATGCTCTAGAGCTAAAGGGAATCTCAACGTGAGTCCTTGCCTCGAGGTAAGGCCCTGAGTAGCCATGCAGGAAGGGAGGCATGCAGCTCTCTCCGTGAGCTCGTAGTCGCTGTTCTGCTTTATTTGAAAGAAGGTAGCATTTGAGAACTCCTAGGCCCCTCGGGTGAGCATCATTTTCGTTCCAAGATCACTGAGTACCTCCACACCGCTGTGGGCCTAACTGAGCAACATCGAGGCCCATAGGTCCCTCGGAGGCCCTCCGTGTCTGCCGAGGGATGGGCAACACACTGCACTCTTTCTTGGGACTTCTTGATTTACCCAGCACTCGCACAGGATCACGAGCCCCGTTCTAGCAAGGTCCAACATGCCGTGGAAGTCACACTCTTTCCCTAGTCTGAGCTGCACTGAGAGAAACCCTCGGCTTCGCCTTCCATCCTGGACCTCGTACCTGAAGTCACCCTGCCTCCCGGAGAAAGGCGGAGTGCTTGCCTATTGCAACTGAAGCACAGTTTTTCCTGTAGCACTGCAGGCTTCTGAAGAGGCACGGGCCCAGAGGCCTAGCTAGGGCGTGCCTTGGCTGAGGCCGTTCACTAGATGCAGAACACCCTGCCTCGAGAAGTTGATTCAGGGAAGGAACCAGTGTGTGCTCTGTGTCTCTTTTGACTGCTCAGAAACCACAGGGAGGTATGCTGCGTGTGCCCATGGAAATGGGGGCGCGATGGTACTAGCCTTGCTTTTCCATTTGCAAAGCTCCACCCGTGCTGCCTTGAAGCTCCCTGAAATGCTCTGCTGTTGACTGGCCTCTGGCCGCTGTAGGCATGGGTCTGGGAAGAAAATGAGCTTTCTCTGGCTACACAGGGTGCTTCCATGGCCGGAGTGGGGCTCATCTTGCCATGCTCTGGAGCTAAAGGGAATCTCAACGTGAGTCCTTGCCTCGAGGTAAGGCCCTGAGTAGCCATGCAGAACGGGAGGCATGCAGCTCTCTCCATGAGCTCTTAGTCGCTGTTCTGCTTTATTTGAAAGAAGGTAGCCTTGGAGAACTCCTAGGCCCCTCGGGTGAGCATCCTTTTCGTTCCAAGATCACTGAGTACCTCCACACCCCTGTGGGCCTACTGAGCAACATCGAGGCCCATAGGTCCCTCGGAGGCCCTCCGTGTCTGCCGAGGGATGGGCAACACACTGCACGTTACTTCAGGAGAGCTACATTTCTAGAGCACTCGAACAGCATCAGAACCACATTTCTAGGCAGTCCAACATGCCCTGGTAGTCTTCGACATTGCCCCCGTTAGAGCTGCCATGAGAAAACACTCTGCTTCGAATTCTTAGAGGACCTCCTACCTGAAGTCTCTCTACTCAAGGAGAAAGTCAGCATCCTACCATGCGGTGTCGCTCACGGGACACTCAACGTGAAGACTTGCCTCGAGGTAAGGCCCTGAATTGCTCTGCAGAAGCGGAGGCGTGCAGCAGTTTCCATGAGGCCGCAGGCGCTCCTCTGCAGCCTTTGAACGCCAGTACGCTTTTCGGGACACCTAGGTGCCTCGCCTGGAAACCCTATGCCCTGCAAGAACACGGAGTACCCCCAGGCTCCCCTGGCCCTACTAAACAACATCCAGGCCGGTAGGCCTTCGGACTCACACTGTGTATGCCGAGTGAGGGGCAAAACAGTACACTCTTTCTTGGGACAGCTTGATTCCCCCAGCACTACCACAGGTTCACGAGCACGGTTCTAGCAGGTTCCAACATGCCGTGGAAGTCGCACTCATTCCCTACTCTGAGCTGCACTGAAAAAAACACTAGGCTTCGCCTTCCAACCAGGACCTCCTACCTGAAGTCACGCTGCCTCCAGGAGAAAGTCGGCTTGCGTTCCTATTGCCACTAAAGCACAGTTTTTCCTGTAGCACTGCAGGCTTCTGAAGAGGCACGGGCCCAGAGGCCTAGCTAGGGCGCGCCTTGGTTGAGGCCGTTCACTACATGCAGAACACCCTGCCTCGAGAAGCTGATTCGGGGAAGGACGAAGTGTGTGCTCTGTGTCTCTTTTGACTGCTCAGAAACCACAGGGAGGTATGCTGCGTGTGCCCATGGAAATGGGGGCGCGACGGTACTAGCCTTGCTTTTTCATTTGCAAAGCCCCGTTCACGCTCCCTTGAAGCGCCCCGAAATGCTCTGCTGTTGTCAGGCCTCTGGCCGCTGTAGGCATGGGTCTGGGAAGAAAATGAGCTTTCTCTGGCTACACAGGGTGCTTCCATGGCCGGGGTGGGGCTCATCTTGCCATGCTCTAGAGCTAAAGGGAATCTCAACGTGAGTCCTTGCCTCGAGGTAAGGCCCTGAGTAGCCATGCAGGAAGGGAGGCATGCAGCTCTCTCCGTGAGCTCGTAGTCGCTGTTCTGCTTTATTTGAAAGAAGGTAGCATTTGAGAACTCCTAGGCCCCTCGGGTGAGCATCATTTTCGTTCCAAGATCACTGAGTACCTCCACACCGCTGTGGGCCTAACTGAGCAACATCGAGGCCCATAGGTCCCTCGGAGGCCCTCCGTGTCTGCCGAGGGATGGGCAACACACTGCACTCTTTCTTGGGACTTCTTGATTTACCCAGCACTCGCACAGGATCACGAGCCCCGTTCTAGCAAGGTCCAACATGCCGTGGAAGTCACACTCTTTCCCTAGTCTGAGCTGCACTGAGAGAAACCCTCGGCTTCGCCTTCCATCCTGGACCTCGTACCTGAAGTCACCCTGCCTCCCGGAGAAAGGCGGAGTGCTTGCCTATTGCAACTGAAGCACAGTTTTTCCTGTAGCACTGCAGGCTTCTGAAGAGGCACGGGCCCAGAGGCCTAGCTAGGGCGTGCCTTGGCTGAGGCCGTTCACTAGATGCAGAACACCCTGCCTCGAGAAGTTGATTCAGGGAAGGAACCAGTGTGTGCTCTGTGTCTCTTTTGACTGCTCAGAAACCACAGGGAGGTATGCTGCGTGTGCCCATGGAAATGGGGGCGCGATGGTACTAGCCTTGCTTTTCCATTTGCAAAGCTCCACCCGTGCTGCCTTGAAGCTCCCTGAAATGCTCTGCTGTTGACTGGCCTCTGGCCGCTGTAGGCATGGGTCTGGGAAGAAAATGAGCTTTCTCTGGCTACACAGGGTGCTTCCATGGCCGGAGTGGGGCTCATCTTGCCATGCTCTGGAGCTAAAGGGAATCTCAACGTGAGTCCTTGCCTCGAGGTAAGGCCCTGAGTAGCCATGCAGAACGGGAGGCATGCAGCTCTCTCCATGAGCTCTTAGTCGCTGTTCTGCTTTATTTGAAAGAAGGTAGCCTTGGAGAACTCCTAGGCCCCTCGGGTGAGCATCCTTTTCGTTCCAAGATCACTGAGTACCTCCACACCCCTGTGGGCCTACTGAGCAACATCGAGGCCCATAGGTCCCTCGGAGGCCCTCCGTGTCTGCCGAGGGATGGGCAACACACTGCACGTTACTTCAGGAGAGCTACATTTCTAGAGCACTCGAACAGCATCAGAACCACATTTCTAGGCAGTCCAACATGCCCTGGTAGTCTTCGACATTGCCCCCGTTAGAGCTGCCATGAGAAAACACTCTGCTTCGAATTCTTAGAGGACCTCCTACCTGAAGTCTCTCTACTCAAGGAGAAAGTCAGCATCCTACCATGCGGTGTCGCTCACGGGACACTCAACGTGAAGACTTGCCTCGAGGTAAGGCCCTGAATTGCTCTGCAGAAGCGGAGGCGTGCAGCAGTTTCCATGAGGCCGCAGGCGCTCCTCTGCAGCCTTTGAACGCCAGTACGCTTTTCGGGACACCTAGGTGCCTCGCCTGGAAACCCTATGCCCTGCAAGAACACGGAGTACCCCCAGGCTCCCCTGGCCCTACTAAACAACATCCAGGCCGGTAGGCCTTCGGACTCACACTGTGTATGCCGAGTGAGGGGCAAAACAGTACACTCTTTCTTGGGACAGCTTGATTCCCCCAGCACTACCACAGGTTCACGAGCACGGTTCTAGCAGGTTCCAACATGCCGTGGAAGTCGCACTCATTCCCTACTCTGAGCTGCACTGAAAAAAACACTAGGCTTCGCCTTCCAACCAGGACCTCCTACCTGAAGTCACGCTGCCTCCAGGAGAAAGTCGGCTTGCGTTCCTATTGCCACTAAAGCACAGTTTTTCCTGTAGCACTGCAGGCTTCTGAAGAGGCACGGGCCCAGAGGCCTAGCTAGGGCGCGCCTTGGTTGAGGCCGTTCACTACATGCAGAACACCCTGCCTCGAGAAGCTGATTCGGGGAAGGACGAAGTGTGTGCTCTGTGTCTCTTTTGACTGCTCAGAAACCACAGGGAGGTATGCTGCGTGTGCCCATGGAAATGGGGGCGCGACGGTACTAGCCTTGCTTTTTCATTTGCAAAGCCCCGTTCACGCTCCCTTGAAGCGCCCCGAAATGCTCTGCTGTTGTCAGGCCTCTGGCCGCTGTAGGCATGGGTCTGGGAAGAAAATGAGCTTTCTCTGGCTACACAGGGTGCTTCCATGGCCGGGGTGGGGCTCATCTTGCCATGCTCTAGAGCTAAAGGGAATCTCAACGTGAGTCCTTGCCTCGAGGTAAGGCCCTGAGTAGCCATGCAGGAAGGGAGGCATGCAGCTCTCTCCGTGAGCTCGTAGTCGCTGTTCTGCTTTATTTGAAAGAAGGTAGCATTTGAGAACTCCTAGGCCCCTCGGGTGAGCATCATTTTCGTTCCAAGATCACTGAGTACCTCCACACCGCTGTGGGCCTACTGAGCAACATCGAGGCCCATAGGTCCCTCGGAGGCCCTCCGTGTCTGCCGAGGGATGGGCAACACACTGCACTCTTTCTTGGGACTTCTTGATTTACCCAGCACTCGCACAGGATCACGAGCCCCGTTCTAGCAAGGTCCAACATGCCGTGGAAGTCACACTCTTTCCCTAGTCTGAGCTGCACTGAGAGAAACCCTCGGCTTCGCCTTCCATCCTGGACCTCGTACCTGAAGTCACCCTGCCTCCCGGAGAAAGGCGGAGTGCTTGCCTATTGCAACTGAAGCACAGTTTTTCCTGTAGCACTGCAGGCTTCTGAAGAGGCACGGGCCCAGAGGCCTAGCTAGGGCGTGCCTTGGCTGAGGCCGTTCACTAGATGCAGAACACCCTGCCTCGAGAAGTTGATTCAGGGAAGGAACCAGTGTGTGCTCTGTGTCTCTTTTGACTTGTCAGAAACCACAGGGAGGTATGCTGCGTGTGCCCATGGAAATGGGGGCGCGATGGTACTAGCCTTGCTTTTCCATTTGCAAAGCTCCACGCGTGCTGCCTTGAAGCTCCCTGAAATGCTCTGCTGTTGACTGGCCTCTGGCCGCTGTAGGCATGGGTCTGGGAAGAAAATGAGCTTTCTCTGGCTACACAGGGTGCTTCCATGGCCGGAGTGGGGCTCATCTTGCCATGCTCTGGAGCTAAAGGGAATCTCAACGTGAGTCCTTGCCTCGAGGTAAGGCCCTGAGTAGCCATGCAGAACGGGAGGCATGCAGCTCTCTCCATGAGCTCTTAGTCGCTGTTCTGCTTTATTTGAAAGAAGGTAGCCTTGGAGAACTCCTAGGCCCCTCGGGTGAGCATCCTTTTCGTTCCAAGATCACTGAGTACCTCCACACCCCTGTGGGCCTACTGAGCAACATCGAGGCCCATAGGTCCCTCGGAGGCCCTCCGTGTCTGCCGAGGGATGGGCAACACACTGCACGTTACTTCAGGAGAGCTACATTTCTAGAGCACTCGAACAGCATCAGAACCACATTTCTAGGCAGTCCAACATGCCCTGGTAGTCTTCGACATTGCCCCCGTTAGAGCTGCCATGAGAAAACACTCTGCTTCGAATTCTTAGAGGACCTCCTACCTGAAGTCTCTCTACTCAAGGAGAAAGTCAGCATCCTACCATGCGGTGTCGCTCACGGGACACTCAACGTGAAGACTTGCCTCGAGGTAAGGCCCTGAATTGCTCTGCAGAAGCGGAGGCGTGCAGCAGTTTCCATGAGGCCGCAGGCGCTCCTCTGCAGCCTTTGAACGCCAGTACGCTTTTCGGGACACCTAGGTGCCTCGCCTGGAAACCCTATGCCCTGCAAGAACACGGAGTACCCCCAGGCTCCCCTGGCCCTACTAAACAACATCCAGGCCGGTAGGCCTTCGGACTCACACTGTGTATGCCGAGTGAGGGGCAAAACAGTACACTCTTTCTTGGGACAGCTTGATTCCCCCAGCACTACCACAGGTTCACGAGCACGGTTCTAGCAGGTTCCAACATGCCGTGGAAGTCGCACTCATTCCCTACTCTGAGCTGCACTGAAAAAAACACTAGGCTTCGCCTTCCAACCAGGACCTCCTACCTGAAGTCACGCTGCCTCCAGGAGAAAGTCGGCTTGCGTTCCTATTGCCACTAAAGCACAGTTTTTCCTGTAGCACTGCAGGCTTCTGAAGAGGCACGGGCCCAGAGGCCTAGCTAGGGCGCGCCTTGGTTGAGGCCGTTCACTACATGCAGAACACCCTGCCTCGAGAAGCTGATTCGGGGAAGGACGAAGTGTGTGCTCTGTGTCTCTTTTGACTGCTCAGAAACCACAGGGAGGTATGCTGCGTGTGCCCATGGAAATGGGGGCGCGACGGTACTAGCCTTGCTTTTTCATTTGCAAAGCCCCGTTCACGCTCCCTTGAAGCGCCCTGAAATGCTCTGCTGTTGTCAGGCCTCTGGCCGCTGTAGGCATGGGTCTGGGAAGAAAATGAGCTTTCTCTGGCTACACAGGGTGCTTCCATGGCCGGGGTGGGGCTCATCTTGCCATGCTCTGGAGCTAAAGGGAATCTCAACGTGAGTCCTTGCCTCGAGGTAAGGCCCTGAGTAGCCATGCAGGAAGGGAGGCATGCAGCTCTCTCCGTGAGCTCCTAGTCGCTGTTCTGCTTTATTTGAAAGCAGGTACCCTTGGAGAACTCCTAGGCCCCTCGGGTGAGCATCCTTTTCGTTCCAAGATCACTGAGTACCTCCACACCGCTGTGGGCCTAACTGAGCAACATCGAGGCCCATAGGTCCCTCGGAGGCCCTCCGTGTCTGCCGAGGGATGGGCAACACACTGCACTCTTTCTTGGGACTTCTTGATTTACCCAGCACTCGCACAGGATCACGAGCCCCGTTCTAGCAAGGTCCAACATGCCGTGGAAGTCACACTCTTTCCCTAGTCTGAGCTGCACTGAGAGAAACCCTCGGCTTCGCCTTCCATCCTGGACCTCGTACCTGAAGTCACCCTGCCTCCCGGAGAAAGGCGGAGTGCTTGCCTATTGCAACTGAAGCACAGTTTTTCCTGTAGCACTGCAGGCTTCTGAAGAGGCACGGGCCCAGAGGCCTAGCTAGGGCGTGCCTTGGCTGAGGCCGTTCACTAGATGCAGAACACCCTGCCTCGAGAAGTTGATTCAGGGAAGGAACCAGTGTGTGCTCTGTGTCTCTTTTGACTTGTCAGAAACCACAGGGAGGTATGCTGCGTGTGCCCATGGAAATGGGGGCGCGATGGTACTAGCCTTGCTTTTCCATTTGCAAAGCTCCACGCGTGCTGCCTTGAAGCTCCCTGAAATGCTCTGCTGTTGACTGGCCTCTGGCCGCTGTAGGCATGGGTCTGGGAAGAAAATGAGCTTTCTCTGGCTACACAGGGTGCTTCCATGGCCGGGGTGGGGCTCATCTTGCCATGCTCTGGAGCTAAAGGGAATCTCAACGTGAGTCCTTGCCTCGAGGTAAGGCCCTGAGTAGCCATGCAGAACGGGAGGCATGCAGCTCTCTCCATGAGCTCTTAGTCGCTGTTCTGCTTTATTTGAAAGAAGGTAGCCTTGGAGAACTCCTAGGCCCCTCGGGTGAGCATCCTTTTCGTTCCAAGATCACTGAGTACCTCCACACCCCTGTGGGCCTACTGAGCAACATCGAGGCCCATAGGTCCCTCGGAGGCCCTCCGTGTCTGCCGAGGGATGGGCAACACACTGCACGTTACTTCAGGAGAGCTACATTTCTAGAGCACTCGAACAGCATCAGAACCACATTTCTAGGCAGTCCAACATGCCCTGGTAGTCTTCGACATTGCCCCCGTTAGAGCTGCCATGAGAAAACACTCTGCTTCGAATTCTTAGAGGACCTCCTACCTGAAGTCTCTCTACTCAAGGAGAAAGTCAGCATCCTACCATGCGGTGTCGCTCACGGGACACTCAACGTGAAGACTTGCCTCGAGGTAAGGCCCTGAATTGCTCTGCAGAAGCGGAGGCGTGCAGCAGTTTCCATGAGGCCGCAGGCGCTCCTCTGCAGCCTTTGAACGCCAGTACGCTTTTCGGGACACCTAGGTGCCTCGCCTGGAAACCCTATGCCCTGCAAGAACACGGAGTACCCCCAGGCTCCCCTGGCCCTACTAAACAACATCCAGGCCGGTAGGCCTTCGGACTCACACTGTGTATGCCGAGTGAGGGGCAAAACAGTACACTCTTTCTTGGGACAGCTTGATTCCCCCAGCACTACCACAGGTTCACGAGCACGGTTCTAGCAGGTTCCAACATGCCGTGGAAGTCGCACTCATTCCCTACTCTGAGCTGCACTGAAAAAAACACTAGGCTTCGCCTTCCAACCAGGACCTCCTACCTGAAGTCACGCTGCCTCCAGGAGAAAGTCGGCTTGCGTTCCTATTGCCACTAAAGCACAGTTTTTCCTGTAGCACTGCAGGCTTCTGAAGAGGCACGGGCCCAGAGGCCTAGCTAGGGCGCGCCTTGGTTGAGGCCGTTCACTACATGCAGAACACCCTGCCTCGAGAAGCTGATTCGGGGAAGGACGAAGTGTGTGCTCTGTGTCTCTTTTGACTGCTCAGAAACCACAGGGAGGTATGCTGCGTGTGCCCATGGAAATGGGGGCGCGACGGTACTAGCCTTGCTTTTTCATTTGCAAAGCCCCGTTCACGCTCCCTTGAAGCGCCCTGAAATGCTCTGCTGTTGTCAGGCCTCTGGCCGCTGTAGGCATGGGTCTGGGAAGAAAATGAGCTTTCTCTGGCTACACAGGGTGCTTCCATGGCCGGGGTGGGGCTCATCTTGCCATGCTCTAGAGCTAAAGGGAATCTCAACGTGAGTCCTTGCCTCGAGGTAAGGCCCTGAGTAGCCATGCAGGAAGGGAGGCATGCAGCTCTCTCCGTGAGCTCCTAGTCGCTGTTCTGCTTTATTTGAAAGCAGGTACCCTTGGAGAACTCCTAGGCCCCTCGGGTGAGCATCCTTTTCGTTCCAAGATCACTGAGTACCTCCACACCGCTGTGGGCCTAACTGAGCAACATCGAGGCCCATAGGTCCCTCGGAGGCCCTCCGTGTCTGCCGAGGGATGGGCAACACACTGCACTCTTTCTTGGGACTTCTTGATTTACCCAGCACTCGCACAGGATCACGAGCCCCGTTCTAGCAAGGTCCAACATGCCGTGGAAGTCACACTCTTTCCCTAGTCTGAGCTGCACTGAGAGAAACCCTCGGCTTCGCCTTCCATCCTGGACCTCGTACCTGAAGTCACCCTGCCTCCCGGAGAAAGGCGGAGTGCTTGCCTATTGCAACTGAAGCACAGTTTTTCCTGTAGCACTGCAGGCTTCTGAAGAGGCACGGGCCCAGAGGCCTAGCTAGGGCGTGCCTTGGCTGAGGCCGTTCACTAGATGCAGAACACCCTGCCTCGAGAAGTTGATTCAGGGAAGGAACCAGTGTGTGCTCTGTGTCTCTTTTGACTTGTCAGAAACCACAGGGAGGTATGCTGCGTGTGCCCATGGAAATGGGGGCGCGATGGTACTAGCCTTGCTTTTCCATTTGCAAAGCTCCACGCGTGCTGCCTTGAAGCTCCCTGAAATGCTCTGCTGTTGACTGGCCTCTGGCCGCTGTAGGCATGGGTCTGGGAAGAAAATGAGCTTTCTCTGGCTACACAGGGTGCTTCCATGGCCGGGGTGGGGCTCATCTTGCCATGCTCTGGAGCTAAAGGGAATCTCAACGTGAGTCCTTGCCTCGAGGTAAGGCCCTGAGTAGCCATGCAGAACGGGAGGCATGCAGCTCTCTCCATGAGCTCTTAGTCGCTGTTCTGCTTTATTTGAAAGAAGGTAGCCTTGGAGAACTCCTAGGCCCCTCGGGTGAGCATCCTTTTCGTTCCAAGATCACTGAGTACCTCCACACCCCTGTGGGCCTACTGAGCAACATCGAGGCCCATAGGTCCCTCGGAGGCCCTCCGTGTCTGCCGAGGGATGGGCAACACACTGCACGTTACTTCAGGAGAGCTACATTTCTAGAGCACTCGAACAGCATCAGAACCACATTTCTAGGCAGTCCAACATGCCCTGGTAGTCTTCGACATTGCCCCCGTTAGAGCTGCCATGAGAAAACACTCTGCTTCGAATTCTTAGAGGACCTCCTACCTGAAGTCTCTCTACTCAAGGAGAAAGTCAGCATCCTACCATGCGGTGTCGCTCACGGGACACTCAACGTGAAGACTTGCCTCGAGGTAAGGCCCTGAATTGCTCTGCAGAAGCGGAGGCGTGCAGCAGTTTCCATGAGGCCGCAGGCGCTCCTCTGCAGCCTTTGAACGCCAGTACGCTTTTCGGGACACCTAGGTGCCTCGCCTGGAAACCCTATGCCCTGCAAGAACACGGAGTACCCCCAGGCTCCCCTGGCCCTACTAAACAACATCCAGGCCGGTAGGCCTTCGGACTCACACTGTGTATGCCGAGTGAGGGGCAAAACAGTACACTCTTTCTTGGGACAGCTTGATTCCCCCAGCACTACCACAGGTTCACGAGCACGGTTCTAGCAGGTTCCAACATGCCGTGGAAGTCGCACTCATTCCCTACTCTGAGCTGCACTGAAAAAAACACTAGGCTTCGCCTTCCAACCAGGACCTCCTACCTGAAGTCACGCTGCCTCCAGGAGAAAGTCGGCTTGCGTTCCTATTGCCACTAAAGCACAGTTTTTCCTGTAGCACTGCAGGCTTCTGAAGAGGCACGGGCCCAGAGGCCTAGCTAGGGCGCGCCTTGGTTGAGGCCGTTCACTACATGCAGAACACCCTGCCTCGAGAAGCTGATTCGGGGAAGGACGAAGTGTGTGCTCTGTGTCTCTTTTGACTGCTCAGAAACCACAGGGAGGTATGCTGCGTGTGCCCATGGAAATGGGGGCGCGACGGTACTAGCCTTGCTTTTTCATTTGCAAAGCCCCGTTCACGCTCCCTTGAAGCGCCCTGAAATGCTCTGCTGTTGTCAGGCCTCTGGCCGCTGTAGGCATGGGTCTGGGAAGAAAATGAGCTTTCTCTGGCTACACAGGGTGCTTCCATGGCCGGGGTGGGGCTCATCTTGCCATGCTCTAGAGCTAAAGGGAATCTCAACGTGAGTCCTTGCCTCGAGGTAAGGCCCTGAGTAGCCATGCAGGAAGGGAGGCATGCAGCTCTCTCCGTGAGCTCCTAGTCGCTGTTCTGCTTTATTTGAAAGCAGGTACCCTTGGAGAACTCCTAGGCCCCTCGGGTGAGCATCCTTTTCGTTCCAAGATCACTGAGTACCTCCACACCGCTGTGGGCCTAACTGAGCAACATCGAGGCCCATAGGTCCCTCGGAGGCCCTCCGTGTCTGCCGAGGGATGGGCAACACACTGCACTCTTTCTTGGGACTTCTTGATTTACCCAGCACTCGCACAGGATCACGAGCCCCGTTCTAGCAAGGTCCAACATGCCGTGGAAGTCACACTCTTTCCCTAGTCTGAGCTGCACTGAGAGAAACCCTCGGCTTCGCCTTCCATCCTGGACCTCGTACCTGAAGTCACCCTGCCTCCCGGAGAAAGGCGGAGTGCTTGCCTATTGCAACTGAAGCACAGTTTTTCCTGTAGCACTGCAGGCTTCTGAAGAGGCACGGGCCCAGAGGCCTAGCTAGGGCGTGCCTTGGCTGAGGCCGTTCACTAGATGCAGAACACCCTGCCTCGAGAAGTTGATTCAGGGAAGGAACCAGTGTGTGCTCTGTGTCTCTTTTGACTGCTCAGAAACCACAGGGAGGTATGCTGCGTGTGCCCATGGAAATGGGGGCGCGATGGTACTAGCCTTGCTTTTCCATTTGCAAAGCTCCACGCGTGCTGCCTTGAAGCTCCCTGAAATGCTCTGCTGTTGACTGGCCTCTGGCCGCTGTAGGCATGGGTCTGGGAAGAAAATGAGCTTTCTCTGGCTACACAGGGTGCTTCCATGGCCGGGGTGGGGCTCATCTTGCCATGCTCTGGAGCTAAAGGGAATCTCAACGTGAGTCCTTGCCTCGAGGTAAGGCCCTGAGTAGCCATGCAGAACGGGAGGCATGCAGCTCTCTCCATGAGCTCTTAGTCGCTGTTCTGCTTTATTTGAAAGAAGGTAGCCTTGGAGAACTCCTAGGCCCCTCGGGTGAGCATCCTTTTCGTTCCAAGATCACTGAGTACCTCCACACCCCTGTGGGCCTACTGAGCAACATCGAGGCCCATAGGTCCCTCGGAGGCCCTCCGTGTCTGCCGAGGGATGGGCAACACACTGCACGTTACTTCAGGAGAGCTACATTTCTAGAGCACTCGAACAGCATCAGAACCACATTTCTAGGCAGTCCAACATGCCCTGGTAGTCTTCGACATTGCCCCCGTTAGAGCTGCCATGAGAAAACACTCTGCTTCGAATTCTTAGAGGACCTCCTACCTGAAGTCTCTCTACTCAAGGAGAAAGTCAGCATCCTACCATGCGGTGTCGCTCACGGGACACTCAACGTGAAGACTTGCCTCGAGGTAAGGCCCTGAATTGCTCTGCAGAAGCGGAGGCGTGCAGCAGTTTCCATGAGGCCGCAGGCGCTCCTCTGCAGCCTTTGAACGCCAGTACGCTTTTCGGGACACCTAGGTGCCTCGCCTGGAAACCCTATGCCCTGCAAGAACACGGAGTACCCCCAGGCTCCCCTGGCCCTACTAAACAACATCCAGGCCGGTAGGCCTTCGGACTCACACTGTGTATGCCGAGTGAGGGGCAAAACAGTACACTCTTTCTTGGGACAGCTTGATTCCCCCAGCACTACCACAGGTTCACGAGCACGGTTCTAGCAGGTTCCAACATGCCGTGGAAGTCGCACTCATTCCCTACTCTGAGCTGCACTGAAAAAAACACTAGGCTTCGCCTTCCAACCAGGACCTCCTACCTGAAGTCACGCTGCCTCCAGGAGAAAGTCGGCTTGCGTTCCTATTGCCACTAAAGCACAGTTTTTCCTGTAGCACTGCAGGCTTCTGAAGAGGCACGGGCCCAGAGGCCTAGCTAGGGCGCGCCTTGGTTGAGGCCGTTCACTACATGCAGAACACCCTGCCTCGAGAAGCTGATTCGGGGAAGGACGAAGTGTGTGCTCTGTGTCTCTTTTGACTGCTCAGAAACCACAGGGAGGTATGCTGCGTGTGCCCATGGAAATGGGGGCGCGACGGTACTAGCCTTGCTTTTTCATTTGCAAAGCCCCGTTCACGCTCCCTTGAAGCGCCCTGAAATGCTCTGCTGTTGTCAGGCCTCTGGCCGCTGTAGGCATGGGTCTGGGAAGAAAATGAGCTTTCTCTGGCTACACAGGGTGCTTCCATGGCCGGGGTGGGGCTCATCTTGCCATGCTCTGGAGCTAAAGGGAATCTCAACGTGAGTCCTTGCCTCGAGGTAAGGCCCTGAGTAGCCATGCAGGAAGGGAGGCATGCAGCTCTCTCCGTGAGCTCCTAGTCGCTGTTCTGCTTTATTTGAAAGCAGGTACCCTTGGAGAACTCCTAGGCCCCTCGGGTGAGCATCCTTTTCGTTCCAAGATCACTGAGTACCTCCACACCGCTGTGGGCCTAACTGAGCAACATCGAGGCCCATAGGTCCCTCGGAGGCCCTCCGTGTCTGCCGAGGGATGGGCAACACACTGCACTCTTTCTTGGGACTTCTTGATTTACCCAGCACTCGCACAGGATCACGAGCCCCGTTCTAGCAAGGTCCAACATGCCGTGGAAGTCACACTCTTTCCCTAGTCTGAGCTGCACTGAGAGAAACCCTCGGCTTCGCCTTCCATCCTGGACCTCGTACCTGAAGTCACCCTGCCTCCCGGAGAAAGGCGGAGTGCTTGCCTATTGCAACTGAAGCACAGTTTTTCCTGTAGCACTGCAGGCTTCTGAAGAGGCACGGGCCCAGAGGCCTAGCTAGGGCGTGCCTTGGCTGAGGCCGTTCACTAGATGCAGAACACCCTGCCTCGAGAAGTTGATTCAGGGAAGGAACCAGTGTGTGCTCTGTGTCTCTTTTGACTGCTCAGAAACCACAGGGAGGTATGCTGCGTGTGCCCATGGAAATGGGGGCGCGATGGTACTAGCCTTGCTTTTCCATTTGCAAAGCTCCACGCGTGCTGCCTTGAAGCTCCCTGAAATGCTCTGCTGTTGACTGGCCTCTGGCCGCTGTAGGCATGGGTCTGGGAAGAAAATGAGCTTTCTCTGGCTACACAGGGTGCTTCCATGGCCGGGGTGGGGCTCATCTTGCCATGCTCTGGAGCTAAAGGGAATCTCAACGTGAGTCCTTGCCTCGAGGTAAGGCCCTGAGTAGCCATGCAGAACGGGAGGCATGCAGCTCTCTCCATGAGCTCTTAGTCGCTGTTCTGCTTTATTTGAAAGAAGGTAGCCTTGGAGAACTCCTAGGCCCCTCGGGTGAGCATCCTTTTCGTTCCAAGATCACTGAGTACCTCCACACCCCTGTGGGCCTACTGAGCAACATCGAGGCCCATAGGTCCCTCGGAGGCCCTCCGTGTCTGCCGAGGGATGGGCAACACACTGCACGTTACTTCAGGAGAGCTACATTTCTAGAGCACTCGAACAGCATCAGAACCACATTTCTAGGCAGTCCAACATGCCCTGGAAGTCTTCGACATTGCCCTCGTTTGAGCTGCCATGAGAAAACACTCTGCTTCGAATTCTTAGAGGACCTCGTACCTGAAGTCTCTCTACTCAAGGAGAAAGTCAGCATCCTACCATGCGGTGTCGCTCACGGGACACTCAACGTGAAGACTTGCCTCGAGGTAAGGCCCTGAATTGCTCTGCAGAAGCGGAGGCGTGCAGCAGTTTCCATGAGGCCGCAGGCGCTCCTCTGCAGCCTTTGAACGCCAGTACGCTTTTCGGGACACCTAGGTGCCTCGCCTGGAAACCCTATGCCCTGCAAGAACACGGAGTACCCCCAGGCTCCCCTGGCCCTACTAAACAACATCCAGGCCGGTAGGCCTTCGGACTCACACTGTGTATGCCGAGTGAGGGGCAAAACAGTACACTCTTTCTTGGGACAGCTTGATTCCCCCAGCACTACCACAGGTTCACGAGCACGGTTCTAGCAGGTTCCAACATGCCGTGGAAGTCGCACTCATTCCCTACTCTGAGCTGCACTGAAAAAAACACTAGGCTTCGCCTTCCAACCAGGACCTCCTACCTGAAGTCACGCTGCCTCCAGGAGAAAGTCGGCTTGCGTTCCTATTGCCACTAAAGCACAGTTTTTCCTGTAGCACTGCAGGCTTCTGAAGAGGCACGGGCCCAGAGGCCTAGCTAGGGCGCGCCTTGGTTGAGGCCGTTCACTACATGCAGAACACCCTGCCTCGAGAAGCTGATTCGGGGAAGGACGAAGTGTGTGCTCTGTGTCTCTTTTGACTGCTCAGAAACCACAGGGAGGTATGCTGCGTGTGCCCATGGAAATGGGGGCGCGACGGTACTAGCCTTGCTTTTTCATTTGCAAAGCCCCGTTCACGCTCCCTTGAAGCGCCCTGAAATGCTCTGCTGTTGTCAGGCCTCTGGCCGCTGTAGGCATGGGTCTGGGAAGAAAATGAGCTTTCTCTGGCTACACAGGGTGCTTCCATGGCCGGGGTGGGGCTCATCTTGCCATGCTCTGGAGCTAAAGGGAATCTCAACGTGAGTCCTTGCCTCGAGGTAAGGCCCTGAGTAGCCATGCAGGAAGGGAGGCATGCAGCTCTCTCCGTGAGCTCCTAGTCGCTGTTCTGCTTTATTTGAAAGCAGGTACCCTTGGAGAACTCCTAGGCCCCTCGGGTGAGCATCCTTTTCGTTCCAAGATCACTGAGTACCTCCACACCGCTGTGGGCCTAACTGAGCAACATCGAGGCCCATAGGTCCCTCGGAGGCCCTCCGTGTCTGCCGAGGGATGGGCAACACACTGCACTCTTTCTTGGGACTTCTTGATTTACCCAGCACTCGCACAGGATCACGAGCCCCGTTCTAGCAAGGTCCAACATGCCGTGGAAGTCACACTCTTTCCCTAGTCTGAGCTGCACTGAGAGAAACCCTCGGCTTCGCCTTCCATCCTGGACCTCGTACCTGAAGTCACCCTGCCTCCCGGAGAAAGGCGGAGTGCTTGCCTATTGCAACTGAAGCACAGTTTTTCCTGTAGCACTGCAGGCTTCTGAAGAGGCACGGGCCCAGAGGCCTAGCTAGGGCGTGCCTTGGCTGAGGCCGTTCACTAGATGCAGAACACCCTGCCTCGAGAAGTTGATTCAGGGAAGGAACCAGTGTGTGCTCTGTGTCTCTTTTGACTGCTCAGAAACCACAGGGAGGTATGCTGCGTGTGCCCATGGAAATGGGGGCGCGATGGTACTAGCCTTGCTTTTCCATTTGCAAAGCTCCACGCGTGCTGCCTTGAAGCTCCCTGAAATGCTCTGCTGTTGACTGGCCTCTGGCCGCTGTAGGCATGGGTCTGGGAAGAAAATGAGCTTTCTCTGGCTACACAGGGTGCTTCCATGGCCGGGGTGGGGCTCATCTTGCCATGCTCTGGAGCTAAAGGGAATCTCAACGTGAGTCCTTGCCTCGAGGTAAGGCCCTGAGTAGCCATGCAGAACGGGAGGCATGCAGCTCTCTCCATGAGCTCTTAGTCGCTGTTCTGCTTTATTTGAAAGAAGGTAGCCTTGGAGAACTCCTAGGCCCCTCGGGTGAGCATCCTTTTCGTTCCAAGATCACTGAGTACCTCCACACCCCTGTGGGCCTACTGAGCAACATCGAGGCCCATAGGTCCCTCGGAGGCCCTCCGTGTCTGCCGAGGGATGGGCAACACACTGCACATTACTTCAGGAGAGCTACATTTCTAGAGCACTCGAACAGCATCAGAACCACATTTCTAGGCAGTCCAACATGCCCTGGTAGTCTTCGACATTGCCCCCGTTAGAGCTGCCATGAGAAAACACTCTGCTTCGAATTCTTAGAGGACCTCGTACCTGAAGTCTCTCTACTCAAGGAGAAAGTCAGCATCCTACCATGCGGTGTCGCTCACGGGACACTCAACGTGAAGACTTGCCTCGAGGTAAGGCCCTGAATTGCTCTGCAGAAGCGGAGGCGTGCAGCAGTTTCCATGAGGCCGCAGGCGCTCCTCTGCAGCCTTTGAACGCCAGTACGCTTTTCGGGACACCTAGGTGCCTCGCCTGGAAACCCTATGCCCTGCAAGAACACGGAGTACCCCCAGGCTCCCCTGGCCCTACTAAACAACATCCAGGCCGGTAGGCCTTCGGACTCACACTGTGTATGCCGAGTGAGGGCAAAACAGTACACTCTTTCTTGGGACAGCTTGATTCCCCCAGCACTACCACAGGTTCACGAGCACGGTTCTAGCAGGTTCCAACATGCCGTGGAAGTCGCACTCATTCCCTACTCTGAGCTGCACTGAAAAAAACACTAGGCTTCGCCTTCCAACCAGGACCTCCTACCTGAAGTCACGCTGCCTCCAGGAGAAAGTCGGCTTGCGTTCCTATTGCCACTAAAGCACAGTTTTTCCTGTAGCACTGCAGGCTTCTGAAGAGGCACGGGCCCAGAGGCCTAGCTAGGGCGCGCCTTGGTTGAGGCCGTTCACTACATGCAGAACACCCTGCCTCGAGAAGCTGATTCGGGGAAGGACGAAGTGTGTGCTCTGTGTCTCTTTTGACTGCTCAGAAACCACAGGGAGGTATGCTGCGTGTGCCCATGGAAATGGGGGCGCGACGGTACTAGCCTTGCTTTTTCATTTGCAAAGCCCCGTTCACGCTCCCTTGAAGCGCCCTGAAATGCTCTGCTGTTGTCAGGCCTCTGGCCGCTGTAGGCATGGGTCTGGGAAGAAAATGAGCTTTCTCTGGCTACACAGGGTGCTTCCATGGCCGGGGTGGGGCTCATCTTGCCATGCTCTGGAGCTAAAGGGAATCTCAACGTGAGTCCTTGCCTCGAGGTAAGGCCCTGAGTAGCCATGCAGGAAGGGAGGCATGCAGCTCTCTCCGTGAGCTCCTAGTCGCTGTTCTGCTTTATTTGAAAGCAGGTACCCTTGGAGAACTCCTAGGCCCCTCGGGTGAGCATCCTTTTCGTTCCAAGATCACTGAGTACCTCCACACCGCTGTGGGCCTAACTGAGCAACATCGAGGCCCATAGGTCCCTCGGAGGCCCTCCGTGTCTGCCGAGGGATGGGCAACACACTGCACTCTTTCTTGGGACTTCTTGATTTACCCAGCACTCGCACAGGATCACGAGCCCCGTTCTAGCAAGGTCCAACATGCCGTGGAAGTCACACTCTTTCCCTAGTCTGAGCTGCACTGAGAGAAACCCTCGGCTTCGCCTTCCATCCTGGACCTCGTACCTGAAGTCACCCTGCCTCCCGGAGAAAGGCGGAGTGCTTGCCTATTGCAACTGAAGCACAGTTTTTCCTGTAGCACTGCAGGCTTCTGAAGAGGCACGGGCCCAGAGGCCTAGCTAGGGCGTGCCTTGGCTGAGGCCGTTCACTAGATGCAGAACACCCTGCCTCGAGAAGTTGATTCAGGGAAGGAACCAGTGTGTGCTCTGTGTCTCTTTTGACTGCTCAGAAACCACAGGGAGGTATGCTGCGTGTGCCCATGGAAATGGGGGCGCGATGGTACTAGCCTTGCTTTTCCATTTGCAAAGCTCCACGCGTGCTGCCTTGAAGCTCCCTGAAATGCTCTGCTGTTGACTGGCCTCTGGCCGCTGTAGGCATGGGTCTGGGAAGAAAATGAGCTTTCTCTGGCTACACAGGGTGCTTCCATGGCCGGGGTGGGGCTCATCTTGCCATGCTCTGGAGCTAAAGGGAATCTCAACGTGAGTCCTTGCCTCGAGGTAAGGCCCTGAGTAGCCATGCAGAACGGGAGGCATGCAGCTCTCTCCATGAGCTCTTAGTCGCTGTTCTGCTTTATTTGAAAGAAGGTAGCCTTGGAGAACTCCTAGGCCCCTCGGGTGAGCATCCTTTTCGTTCCAAGATCACTGAGTACCTCCACACCCCTGTGGGCCTACTGAGCAACATCGAGGCCCATAGGTCCCTCGGAGGCCCTCCGTGTCTGCCGAGGGATGGGCAACACACTGCACGTTACTTCAGGAGAGCTACATTTCTAGAGCACTCGAACAGCATCAGAACCACATTTCTAGGCAGTCCAACATGCCCTGGAAGTCTTCGACATTGCCCCCGTTTGAGCTGCCATGAGAAAACACTCTGCTTCGAATTCTTAGAGGACCTCGTACCTGAAGTCTCTCTACTCAAGGAGAAAGTCAGCATCCTACCATGCGGTGTCGCTCACGGGACACTCAACGTGAAGACTTGCCTCGAGGTAAGGCCCTGAATTGCTCTGCAGAAGCGGAGGCGTGCAGCAGTTTCCATGAGGCCGCAGGCGCTCCTCTGCAGCCTTTGAACGCCAGTACGCTTTTCGGGACACCTAGGTGCCTCGCCTGGAAACCCTATGCCCTGCAAGAACACGGAGTACCCCCAGGCTCCCCTGGCCCTACTAAACAACATCCAGGCCGGTAGGCCTTCGGACTCACACTGTGTATGCCGAGTGAGGGGCAAAACAGTACACTCTTTCCTGGGACAGCTTGATTCCCCCAGCACTACCACAGGTTCACGAGCACGGTTCTAGCAGGTTCCAACATGCCGTGGAAGTCGCACTCATTCCCTACTCTGAGCTGCACTGAAAAAAACACTAGGCTTCGCCTTCCAACCAGGACCTCCTACCTGAAGTCACGCTGCCTCCAGGAGAAAGTCGGCTTGCGTTCCTATTGCCACTAAAGCACAGTTTTTCCTGTAGCACTGCAGGCTTCTGAAGAGGCACGGGCCCAGAGGCCTAGCTAGGGCGCGCCTTGGTTGAGGCCGTTCACTACATGCAGAACACCCTGCCTCGAGAAGCTGATTCGGGGAAGGACGAAGTGTGTGCTCTGTGTCTCTTTTGACTGCTCAGAAACCACAGGGAGGTATGCTGCGTGTGCCCATGGAAATGGGGGCGCGACGGTACTAGCCTTGCTTTTTCATTTGCAAAGCCCCGTTCACGCTCCCTTGAAGCGCCCTGAAATGCTCTGCTGTTGTCAGGCCTCTGGCCGCTGTAGGCATGGGTCTGGGAAGAAAATGAGCTTTCTCTGGCTACACAGGGTGCTTCCATGGCCGGGGTGGGGCTCATCTTGCCATGCTCTAGAGCTAAAGGGAATCTCAACGTGAGTCCTTGCCTCGAGGTAAGGCCCTGAGTAGCCATGCAGGAAGGGAGGCATGCAGCTCTCTCCGTGAGCTCGTAGTCGCTGTTCTGCTTTCTTTGAAAGAAGGTAGCATTTGAGAACTCCTAGGCCCCTCGGGTGAGCATCATTTTCGTTCCAAGATCACTGAGTACCTCCACACCGCTGTGGGCCTAACTGAGCAACATCGAGGCCCATAGGTCCCTCGGAGGCCCTCCGTGTCTGCCGAGGGATGGGCAACACACTGCACTCTTTCTTGGGACTTCTTGATTTACCCAGCACTCGCACAGGATCACGAGCCCCGTTCTAGCAAGGTCCAACATGCCGTGGAAGTCACACTCTTTCCCTAGTCTGAGCTGCACTGAGAGAAACCCTCGGCTTCGCCTTCCATCCTGGACCTCGTACCTGAAGTCACCCTGCCTCCCGGAGAAAGGCGGAGTGCTTGCCTATTGCAACTGAAGCACAGTTTTTCCTGTAGCACTGCAGGCTTCTGAAGAGGCACGGGCCCAGAGGCCTAGCTAGGGCGTGCCTTGGCTGAGGCCGTTCACTAGATGCAGAACACCCTGCCTCGAGAAGTTGATTCAGGGAAGGAACCAGTGTGTGCTCTGTGTCTCTTTTGACTGCTCAGAAACCACAGGGAGGTATGCTGCGTGTGCCCATGGAAATGGGGGCGCGATGGTACTAGCCTTGCTTTTCCATTTGCAAAGCTCCACGCGTGCTGCCTTGAAGCTCCCTGAAATGCTCTGCTGTTGACTGGCCTCTGGCCGCTGTAGGCATGGGTCTGGGAAGAAAATGAGCTTTCTCTGGCTACACAGGGTGCTTCCATGGCCGGAGTGGGGCTCATCTTGCCATGCTCTGGAGCTAAAGGGAATCTCAACGTGAGTCCTTGCCTCGAGGTAAGGCCCTGAGTAGCCATGCAGAACGGGAGGCATGCAGCTCTCTCCATGAGCTCTTAGTCGCTGTTCTGCTTTATTTGAAAGAAGGTAGCCTTGGAGAACTCCTAGGCCCCTCGGGTGAGCATCCTTTTCGTTCCAAGATCACTGAGTACCTCCACACCCCTGTGGGCCTACTGAGCAACATCGAGGCCCATAGGTCCCTCGGAGGCCCTCCGTGTCTGCCGAGGGATGGGCAACACACTGCACGTTACTTCAGGAGAGCTACATTTCTAGAGCACTCGAACAGCATCAGAACCACATTTCTAGGCAGTCCAACATGCCCTGGTAGTCTTCGACATTGCCCCCGTTAGAGCTGCCATGAGAAAACACTCTGCTTCGAATTCTTAGAGGACCTCGTACCTGAAGTCTCTCTACTCAAGGAGAAAGTCAGCATCCTACCATGCGGTGTCGCTCACGGGACACTCAACGTGAGGACTTGCCTCGAGGTAAGGCCCTGAATTGCTCTGCAGAAGCGGAGGCGTGCAGCAGTTTCCATGAGGCCGCAGGCGCTCCTCTGCAGCCTTTGAACGCCAGTACGCTTTTCGGGACACCTAGGTGCCTCGCCTGGAAACCCTATGCCCTGCAAGAACACGGAGTACCCCCAGGCTCCCCTGGCCCTACTAAACAACATCCAGGCCGGTAGGCCTTCGGACTCACACTGTGTATGCCGAGTGAGGGGCAAAACAGTACACTCTTTCCTGGGACAGCTTGATTCCCCCAGCACTACCACAGGTTCACGAGCACGGTTCTAGCAGGTTCCAACATGCCGTGGAAGTCGCACTCATTCCCTACTCTGAGCTGCACTGAAAAAAACACTAGGCTTCGCCTTCCAACCAGGACCTCCTACCTGAAGTCACGCTGCCTCCAGGAGAAAGTCGGCTTGCGTTCCTATTGCCACTAAAGCACAGTTTTTCCTGTAGCACTGCAGGCTTCTGAAGAGGCACGGGCCCAGAGGCCTAGCTAGGGCGCGCCTTGGTTGAGGCCGTTCACTACATGCAGAACACCCTGCCTCGAGAAGCTGATTCGGGGAAGGACGAAGTGTGTGCTCTGTGTCTCTTTTGACTGCTCAGAAACCACAGGGAGGTATGCTGCGCGTGCCCATGGAAATGGGGGCGCGACGGTACTAGCCTTGCTTTTTCATTTGCAAAGCCCCGTTCACGCTCCCTTGAAGCGCCCTGAAATGCTCTGCTGTTGTCAGGCCTCTGGCCGCTGTAGGCATGGGTCTGGGAAGAAAATGAGCTTTCTCTGGCTACACAGGGTGCTTCCATGGCCGGGGTGGGGCTCATCTTGCCATGCTCTAGAGCTAAAGGGAATCTCAACGTGAGTCCTTGCCTCGAGGTAAGGCCCTGAGTAGCCATGCAGGAAGGGAGGCATGCAGCTCTCTCCGTGAGCTCGTAGTCGCTGTTCTGCTTTCTTTGAAAGAAGGTAGCATTTGAGAACTCCTAGGCCCCTCGGGTGAGCATCATTTTCGTTCCAAGATCACTGAGTACCTCCACACCGCTGTGGGCCTAACTGAGCAACATCGAGGCCCATAGGTCCCTCGGAGGCCCTCCGTGTCTGCCGAGGGATGGGCAACACACTGCACTCTTTCTTGGGACTTCTTGATTTACCCAGCACTCGCACAGGATCACGAGCCCCGTTCTAGCAAGGTCCAACATGCCGTGGAAGTCACACTCTTTCCCTAGTCTGAGCTGCACTGAGAGAAACCCTCGGCTTCGCCTTCCATCCTGGACCTCGTACCTGAAGTCACCCTGCCTCCCGGAGAAAGGCGGAGTGCTTGCCTATTGCAACTGAAGCACAGTTTTTCCTGTAGCACTGCAGGCTTCTGAAGAGGCACGGGCCCAGAGGCCTAGCTAGGGCGTGCCTTGGCTGAGGCCGTTCACTAGATGCAGAACACCCTGCCTCGAGAAGTTGATTCAGGGAAGGAACCAGTGTGTGCTCTGTGTCTCTTTTGACTGCTCAGAAACCACAGGGAGGTATGCTGCGTGTGCCCATGGAAATGGGGGCGCGATGGTACTAGCCTTGCTTTTCCATTTGCAAAGCTCCACGCGTGCTGCCTTGAAGCTCCCTGAAATGCTCTGCTGTTGACTGGCCTCTGGCCGCTGTAGGCATGGGTCTGGGAAGAAAATGAGCTTTCTCTGGCTACACAGGGTGCTTCCATGGCCGGAGTGGGGCTCATCTTGCCATGCTCTGGAGCTAAAGGGAATCTCAACGTGAGTCCTTGCCTCGAGGTAAGGCCCTGAGTAGCCATGCAGAACGGGAGGCATGCAGCTCTCTCCATGAGCTCTTAGTCGCTGTTCTGCTTTATTTGAAAGAAGGTAGCCTTGGAGAACTCCTAGGCCCCTCGGGTGAGCATCCTTTTCGTTCCAAGATCACTGAGTACCTCCACACCCCTGTGGGCCTACTGAGCAACATCGAGGCCCATAGGTCCCTCGGAGGCCCTCCGTGTCTGCCGAGGGATGGGCAACACACTGCACGTTACTTCAGGAGAGCTACATTTCTAGAGCACTCGAACAGCATCAGAACCACATTTCTAGGCAGTCCAACATGCCCTGGTAGTCTTCGACATTGCCCCCGTTAGAGCTGCCATGAGAAAACACTCTGCTTCGAATTCTTAGAGGACCTCGTACCTGAAGTCTCTCTACTCAAGGAGAAAGTCAGCATCCTACCATGCGGTGTCGCTCACGGGACACTCAACGTGAGGACTTGCCTCGAGGTAAGGCCCTGAATTGCTCTGCAGAAGCGGAGGCGTGCAGCAGTTTCCATGAGGCCGCAGGCGCTCCTCTGCAGCCTTTGAACGCCAGTACGCTTTTCGGGACACCTAGGTGCCTCGCCTGGAAACCCTATGCCCTGCAAGAACACGGAGTACCCCCAGGCTCCCCTGGCCCTACTAAACAACATCCAGGCCGGTAGGCCTTCGGACTCACACTGTGTATGCCGAGTGAGGGGCAAAACAGTACACTCTTTCCTGGGACAGCTTGATTCCCCCAGCACTACCACAGGTTCACGAGCACGGTTCTAGCAGGTTCCAACATGCCGTGGAAGTCGCACTCATTCCCTACTCTGAGCTGCACTGAAAAAAACACTAGGCTTCGCCTTCCAACCAGGACCTCCTACCTGAAGTCACGCTGCCTCCAGGAGAAAGTCGGCTTGCGTTCCTATTGCCACTAAAGCACAGTTTTTCCTGTAGCACTGCAGGCTTCTGAAGAGGCACGGGCCCAGAGGCCTAGCTAGGGCGCGCCTTGGTTGAGGCCGTTCACTACATGCAGAACACCCTGCCTCGAGAAGCTGATTCGGGGAAGGACGAAGTGTGTGCTCTGTGTCTCTTTTGACTGCTCAGAAACCACAGGGAGGTATGCTGCGCGTGCCCATGGAAATGGGGGCGCGACGGTACTAGCCTTGCTTTTTCATTTGCAAAGCCCCGTTCACGCTCCCTTGAAGCGCCCTGAAATGCTCTGCTGTTGTCAGGCCTCTGGCCGCTGTAGGCATGGGTCTGGGAAGAAAATGAGCTTTCTCTGGCTACACAGGGTGCTTCCATGGCCGGGGTGGGGCTCATCTTGCCATGCTCTAGAGCTAAAGGGAATCTCAACGTGAGTCCTTGCCTCGAGGTAAGGCCCTGAGTAGCCATGCAGGAAGGGAGGCATGCAGCTCTCTCCGTGAGCTCGTAGTCGCTGTTCTGCTTTCTTTGAAAGAAGGTAGCATTTGAGAACTCCTAGGCCCCTCGGGTGAGCATCATTTTCGTTCCAAGATCACTGAGTACCTCCACACCGCTGTGGGCCTAACTGAGCAACATCGAGGCCCATAGGTCCCTCGGAGGCCCTCCGTGTCTGCCGAGGGATGGGCAACACACTGCACTCTTTCTTGGGACTTCTTGATTTACCCAGCACTCGCACAGGATCACGAGCCCCGTTCTAGCAAGGTCCAACATGCCGTGGAAGTCACACTCTTTCCCTAGTCTGAGCTGCACTGAGAGAAACCCTCGGCTTCGCCTTCCATCCTGGACCTCGTACCTGAAGTCACCCTGCCTCCCGGAGAAAGGCGGAGTGCTTGCCTATTGCAACTGAAGCACAGTTTTTCCTGTAGCACTGCAGGCTTCTGAAGAGGCACGGGCCCAGAGGCCTAGCTAGGGCGTGCCTTGGCTGAGGCCGTTCACTAGATGCAGAACACCCTGCCTCGAGAAGTTGATTCAGGGAAGGAACCAGTGTGTGCTCTGTGTCTCTTTTGACTGCTCAGAAACCACAGGGAGGTATGCTGCGTGTGCCCATGGAAATGGGGGCGCGATGGTACTAGCCTTGCTTTTCCATTTGCAAAGCTCCACGCGTGCTGCCTTGAAGCTCCCTGAAATGCTCTGCTGTTGACTGGCCTCTGGCCGCTGTAGGCATGGGTCTGGGAAGAAAATGAGCTTTCTCTGGCTACACAGGGTGCTTCCATGGCCGGAGTGGGGCTCATCTTGCCATGCTCTGGAGCTAAAGGGAATCTCAACGTGAGTCCTTGCCTCGAGGTAAGGCCCTGAGTAGCCATGCAGAACGGGAGGCATGCAGCTCTCTCCATGAGCTCTTAGTCGCTGTTCTGCTTTATTTGAAAGAAGGTAGCCTTGGAGAACTCCTAGGCCCCTCGGGTGAGCATCCTTTTCGTTCCAAGATCACTGAGTACCTCCACACCCCTGTGGGCCTACTGAGCAACATCGAGGCCCATAGGTCCCTCGGAGGCCCTCCGTGTCTGCCGAGGGATGGGCAACACACTGCACGTTACTTCAGGAGAGCTACATTTCTAGAGCACTCGAACAGCATCAGAACCACATTTCTAGGCAGTCCAACATGCCCTGGTAGTCTTCGACATTGCCCCCGTTAGAGCTGCCATGAGAAAACACTCTGCTTCGAATTCTTAGAGGACCTCCTACCTGAAGTCTCTCTACTCAAGGAGAAAGTCAGCATCCTACCATGCGGTGTCGCTCACGGGACACTCAACGTGAAGACTTGCCTCGAGGTAAGGCCCTGAATTGCTCTGCAGAAGCGGAGGCGTGCAGCAGTTTCCATGAGGCCGCAGGCGCTCCTCTGCAGCCTTTGAACGCCAGTACGCTTTTCGGGACACCTAGGTGCCTCGCCTGGAAACCCTATGCCCTGCAAGAACACGGAGTACCCCCAGGCTCCCCTGGCCCTACTAAACAACATCCAGGCCGGTAGGCCTTCGGACTCACACTGTGTATGCCGAGTGAGGGGCAAAACAGTACACTCTTTCTTGGGACAGCTTGATTCCCCCAGCACTACCACAGGTTCACGAGCACGGTTCTAGCAGGTTCCAACATGCCGTGGAAGTCGCACTCATTCCCTACTCTGAGCTGCACTGAAAAAAACACTAGGCTTCGCCTTCCAACCAGGACCTCCTACCTGAAGTCACGCTGCCTCCAGGAGAAAGTCGGCTTGCGTTCCTATTGCCACTAAAGCACAGTTTTTCCTGTAGCACTGCAGGCTTCTGAAGAGGCACGGGCCCAGAGGCCTAGCTAGGGCGCGCCTTGGTTGAGGCCGTTCACTACATGCAGAACACCCTGCCTCGAGAAGCTGATTCGGGGAAGGACGAAGTGTGTGCTCTGTGTCTCTTTTGACTGCTCAGAAACCACAGGGAGGTATGCTGCGCGTGCCCATGGAAATGGGGGCGCGACGGTACTAGCCTTGCTTTTTCATTTGCAAAGCCCCGTTCACGCTCCCTTGAAGCGCCCTGAAATGCTCTGCTGTTGTCAGGCCTCTGGCCGCTGTAGGCATGGGTCTGGGAAGAAAATGAGCTTTCTCTGGCTACACAGGGTGCTTCCATGGCCGGGGTGGGGCTCATCTTGCCATGCTCTAGAGCTAAAGGGAATCTCAACGTGAGTCCTTGCCTCGAGGTAAGGCCCTGAGTAGCCATGCAGGAAGGGAGGCATGCAGCTCTCTCCGTGAGCTCGTAGTCGCTGTTCTGCTTTCTTTGAAAGAAGGTAGCATTTGAGAACTCCTAGGCCCCTCGGGTGAGCATCATTTTCGTTCCAAGATCACTGAGTACCTCCACACCGCTGTGGGCCTAACTGAGCAACATCGAGGCCCATAGGTCCCTCGGAGGCCCTCCGTGTCTGCCGAGGGATGGGCAACACACTGCACTCTTTCTTGGGACTTCTTGATTTACCCAGCACTCGCACAGGATCACGAGCCCCGTTCTAGCAAGGTCCAACATGCCGTGGAAGTCACACTCTTTCCCTAGTCTGAGCTGCACTGAGAGAAACCCTCGGCTTCGCCTTCCATCCTGGACCTCGTACCTGAAGTCACCCTGCCTCCCGGAGAAAGGCGGAGTGCTTGCCTATTGCAACTGAAGCACAGTTTTTCCTGTAGCACTGCAGGCTTCTGAAGAGGCACGGGCCCAGAGGCCTAGCTAGGGCGTGCCTTGGCTGAGGCCGTTCACTAGATGCAGAACACCCTGCCTCGAGAAGTTGATTCAGGGAAGGAACCAGTGTGTGCTCTGTGTCTCTTTTGACTGCTCAGAAACCACAGGGAGGTATGCTGCGTGTGCCCATGGAAATGGGGGCGCGATGGTACTAGCCTTGCTTTTCCATTTGCAAAGCTCCACGCGTGCTGCCTTGAAGCTCCCTGAAATGCTCTGCTGTTGACTGGCCTCTGGCCGCTGTAGGCATGGGTCTGGGAAGAAAATGAGCTTTCTCTGGCTACACAGGGTGCTTCCATGGCCGGAGTGGGGCTCATCTTGCCATGCTCTGGAGCTAAAGGGAATCTCAACGTGAGTCCTTGCCTCGAGGTAAGGCCCTGAGTAGCCATGCAGAACGGGAGGCATGCAGCTCTCTCCATGAGCTCTTAGTCGCTGTTCTGCTTTATTTGAAAGAAGGTAGCCTTGGAGAACTCCTAGGCCCCTCGGGTGAGCATCCTTTTCGTTCCAAGATCACTGAGTACCTCCACACCCCTGTGGGCCTACTGAGCAACATCGAGGCCCATAGGTCCCTCGGAGGCCCTCCGTGTCTGCCGAGGGATGGGCAACACACTGCACGTTACTTCAGGAGAGCTACATTTCTAGAGCACTCGAACAGCATCAGAACCACATTTCTAGGCAGTCCAACATGCCCTGGTAGTCTTCGACATTGCCCCCGTTAGAGCTGCCATGAGAAAACACTCTGCTTCGAATTCTTAGAGGACCTCCTACCTGAAGTCTCTCTACTCAAGGAGAAAGTCAGCATCCTACCATGCGGTGTCGCTCACGGGACACTCAACGTGAAGACTTGCCTCGAGGTAAGGCCCTGAATTGCTCTGCAGAAGCGGAGGCGTGCAGCAGTTTCCATGAGGCCGCAGGCGCTCCTCTGCAGCCTTTGAACGCCAGTACGCTTTTCGGGACACCTAGGTGCCTCGCCTGGAAACCCTATGCCCTGCAAGAACACGGAGTACCCCCAGGCTCCCCTGGCCCTACTAAACAACATCCAGGCCGGTAGGCCTTCGGACTCACACTGTGTATGCCGAGTGAGGGGCAAAACAGTACACTCTTTCTTGGGACAGCTTGATTCCCCCAGCACTACCACAGGTTCACGAGCACGGTTCTAGCAGGTTCCAACATGCCGTGGAAGTCGCACTCATTCCCTACTCTGAGCTGCACTGAAAAAAACACTAGGCTTCGCCTTCCAACCAGGACCTCCTACCTGAAGTCACGCTGCCTCCAGGAGAAAGTCGGCTTGCGTTCCTATTGCCACTAAAGCACAGTTTTTCCTGTAGCACTGCAGGCTTCTGAAGAGGCACGGGCCCAGAGGCCTAGCTAGGGCGCGCCTTGGTTGAGGCCGTTCACTACATGCAGAACACCCTGCCTCGAGAAGCTGATTCGGGGAAGGACGAAGTGTGTGCTCTGTGTCTCTTTTGACTGCTCAGAAACCACAGGGAGGTATGCTGCGCGTGCCCATGGAAATGGGGGCGCGACGGTACTAGCCTTGCTTTTTCATTTGCAAAGCCCCGTTCACGCTCCCTTGAAGCGCCCTGAAATGCTCTGCTGTTGTCAGGCCTCTGGCCGCTGTAGGCATGGGTCTGGGAAGAAAATGAGCTTTCTCTGGCTACACAGGGTGCTTCCATGGCCGGGGTGGGGCTCATCTTGCCATGCTCTAGAGCTAAAGGGAATCTCAACGTGAGTCCTTGCCTCGAGGTAAGGCCCTGAGTAGCCATGCAGGAAGGGAGGCATGCAGCTCTCTCCGTGAGCTCGTAGTCGCTGTTCTGCTTTCTTTGAAAGAAGGTAGCATTTGAGAACTCCTAGGCCCCTCGGGTGAGCATCATTTTCGTTCCAAGATCACTGAGTACCTCCACACCGCTGTGGGCCTAACTGAGCAACATCGAGGCCCATAGGTCCCTCGGAGGCCCTCCGTGTCTGCCGAGGGATGGGCAACACACTGCACTCTTTCTTGGGACTTCTTGATTTACCCAGCACTCGCACAGGATCACGAGCCCCGTTCTAGCAAGGTCCAACATGCCGTGGAAGTCACACTCTTTCCCTAGTCTGAGCTGCACTGAGAGAAACCCTCGGCTTCGCCTTCCATCCTGGACCTCGTACCTGAAGTCACCCTGCCTCCCGGAGAAAGGCGGAGTGCTTGCCTATTGCAACTGAAGCACAGTTTTTCCTGTAGCACTGCAGGCTTCTGAAGAGGCACGGGCCCAGAGGCCTAGCTAGGGCGTGCCTTGGCTGAGGCCGTTCACTAGATGCAGAACACCCTGCCTCGAGAAGTTGATTCAGGGAAGGAACCAGTGTGTGCTCTGTGTCTCTTTTGACTGCTCAGAAACCACAGGGAGGTATGCTGCGTGTGCCCATGGAAATGGGGGCGCGATGGTACTAGCCTTGCTTTTCCATTTGCAAAGCTCCACGCGTGCTGCCTTGAAGCTCCCTGAAATGCTCTGCTGTTGACTGGCCTCTGGCCGCTGTAGGCATGGGTCTGGGAAGAAAATGAGCTTTCTCTGGCTACACAGGGTGCTTCCATGGCCGGAGTGGGGCTCATCTTGCCATGCTCTGGAGCTAAAGGGAATCTCAACGTGAGTCCTTGCCTCGAGGTAAGGCCCTGAGTAGCCATGCAGAACGGGAGGCATGCAGCTCTCTCCATGAGCTCTTAGTCGCTGTTCTGCTTTATTTGAAAGAAGGTAGCCTTGGAGAACTCCTAGGCCCCTCGGGTGAGCATCCTTTTCGTTCCAAGATCACTGAGTACCTCCACACCCCTGTGGGCCTACTGAGCAACATCGAGGCCCATAGGTCCCTCGGAGGCCCTCCGTGTCTGCCGAGGGATGGGCAACACACTGCACGTTACTTCAGGAGAGCTACATTTCTAGAGCACTCGAACAGCATCAGAACCACATTTCTAGGCAGTCCAACATGCCCTGGTAGTCTTCGACATTGCCCCCGTTAGAGCTGCCATGAGAAAACACTCTGCTTCGAATTCTTAGAGGACCTCCTACCTGAAGTCTCTCTACTCAAGGAGAAAGTCAGCATCCTACCATGCGGTGTCGCTCACGGGACACTCAACGTGAAGACTTGCCTCGAGGTAAGGCCCTGAATTGCTCTGCAGAAGCGGAGGCGTGCAGCAGTTTCCATGAGGCCGCAGGCGCTCCTCTGCAGCCTTTGAACGCCAGTACGCTTTTCGGGACACCTAGGTGCCTCGCCTGGAAACCCTATGCCCTGCAAGAACACGGAGTACCCCCAGGCTCCCCTGGCCCTACTAAACAACATCCAGGCCGGTAGGCCTTCGGACTCACACTGTGTATGCCGAGTGAGGGGCAAAACAGTACACTCTTTCTTGGGACAGCTTGATTCCCCCAGCACTACCACAGGTTCACGAGCACGGTTCTAGCAGGTTCCAACATGCCGTGGAAGTCGCACTCATTCCCTACTCTGAGCTGCACTGAAAAAAACACTAGGCTTCGCCTTCCAACCAGGACCTCCTACCTGAAGTCACGCTGCCTCCAGGAGAAAGTCGGCTTGCGTTCCTATTGCCACTAAAGCACAGTTTTTCCTGTAGCACTGCAGGCTTCTGAAGAGGCACGGGCCCAGAGGCCTAGCTAGGGCGCGCCTTGGTTGAGGCCGTTCACTACATGCAGAACACCCTGCCTCGAGAAGCTGATTCGGGGAAGGACGAAGTGTGTGCTCTGTGTCTCTTTTGACTGCTCAGAAACCACAGGGAGGTATGCTGCGCGTGCCCATGGAAATGGGGGCGCGACGGTACTAGCCTTGCTTTTTCATTTGCAAAGCCCCGTTCACGCTCCCTTGAAGCGCCCTGAAATGCTCTGCTGTTGTCAGGCCTCTGGCCGCTGTAGGCATGGGTCTGGGAAGAAAATGAGCTTTCTCTGGCTACACAGGGTGCTTCCATGGCCGGGGTGGGGCTCATCTTGCCATGCTCTAGAGCTAAAGGGAATCTCAACGTGAGTCCTTGCCTCGAGGTAAGGCCCTGAGTAGCCATGCAGGAAGGGAGGCATGCAGCTCTCTCCGTGAGCTCGTAGTCGCTGTTCTGCTTTCTTTGAAAGAAGGTAGCATTTGAGAACTCCTAGGCCCCTCGGGTGAGCATCATTTTCGTTCCAAGATCACTGAGTACCTCCACACCGCTGTGGGCCTAACTGAGCAACATCGAGGCCCATAGGTCCCTCGGAGGCCCTCCGTGTCTGCCGAGGGATGGGCAACACACTGCACTCTTTCTTGGGACTTCTTGATTTACCCAGCACTCGCACAGGATCACGAGCCCCGTTCTAGCAAGGTCCAACATGCCGTGGAAGTCACACTCTTTCCCTAGTCTGAGCTGCACTGAGAGAAACCCTCGGCTTCGCCTTCCATCCTGGACCTCGTACCTGAAGTCACCCTGCCTCCCGGAGAAAGGCGGAGTGCTTGCCTATTGCAACTGAAGCACAGTTTTTCCTGTAGCACTGCAGGCTTCTGAAGAGGCACGGGCCCAGAGGCCTAGCTAGGGCGTGCCTTGGCTGAGGCCGTTCACTAGATGCAGAACACCCTGCCTCGAGAAGTTGATTCAGGGAAGGAACCAGTGTGTGCTCTGTGTCTCTTTTGACTGCTCAGAAACCACAGGGAGGTATGCTGCGTGTGCCCATGGAAATGGGGGCGCGATGGTACTAGCCTTGCTTTTCCATTTGCAAAGCTCCACCCGTGCTGCCTTGAAGCTCCCTGAAATGCTCTGCTGTTGACTGGCCTCTGGCCGCTGTAGGCATGGGTCTGGGAAGAAAATGAGCTTTCTCTGGCTACACAGGGTGCTTCCATGGCCGGAGTGGGGCTCATCTTGCCATGCTCTGGAGCTAAAGGGAATCTCAACGTGAGTCCTTGCCTCGAGGTAAGGCCCTGAGTAGCCATGCAGAACGGGAGGCATGCAGCTCTCTCCATGAGCTCTTAGTCGCTGTTCTGCTTTATTTGAAAGAAGGTAGCCTTGGAGAACTCCTAGGCCCCTCGGGTGAGCATCCTTTTCGTTCCAAGATCACTGAGTACCTCCACACCCCTGTGGGCCTACTGAGCAACATCGAGGCCCATAGGTCCCTCGGAGGCCCTCCGTGTCTGCCGAGGGATGGGCAACACACTGCACGTTACTTCAGGAGAGCTACATTTCTAGAGCACTCGAACAGCATCAGAACCACATTTCTAGGCAGTCCAACATGCCCTGGTAGTCTTCGACATTGCCCCCGTTAGAGCTGCCATGAGAAAACACTCTGCTTCGAATTCTTACAGGACCTCGTACCTGAAGTCTCTCTACTCAAGGAGAAAGTCAGCATCCTACCATGCGGTGTCGCTCACGGGACACTCAACGTGAGGACTTGCCTCGAGGTAAGGCCCTGAATTGCTCTGCAGAAGCGGAGGCGTGCAGCAGTTTCCATGAGGCCGCAGGCGCTCCTCTGCAGCCTTTGAACGCCAGTACGCTTTTCGGGACACCTAGGTGCCTCGCCTGGAAACCCTATGCCCTGCAAGAACACGGAGTACCCCCAGGCTCCCCGGCCCTACTAAACAACATCCAGGCCGGTAGGCCTTCGGACTCACACTGTGTATGCCGAGTGAGGGGCAAAACAGTACACTCTTTCTTGGGACAGCTTGATTCCCCCAGCACTACCACAGGTTCACGAGCACGGTTCTAGCAGGTTCCAACATGCCGTGGAAGTCGCACTCATTCCCTACTCTGAGCTGCACTGAAAAAAACACTAGGCTTCGCCTTCCAACCAGGACCTCCTACCTGAAGTCACGCTGCCTCCAGGAGAAAGTCGGCTTGCGTTCCTATTGCCACTAAAGCACAGTTTTTCCTGTAGCACTGCAGGCTTCTGAAGAGGCACGGGCCCAGAGGCCTAGCTAGGGCGCGCCTTGGTTGAGGCCGTTCACTACATGCAGAACACCCTGCCTCGAGAAGCTGATTCGGGGAAGGACGAAGTGTGTGCTCTGTGTCTCTTTTGACTGCTCAGAAACCACAGGGAGGTATGCTGCGTGTGCCCATGGAAATGGGGGCGCGACGGTACTAGCCTTGCTTTTTCATTTGCAAAGCCCCGTTCACGCTCCCTTGAAGCGCCCTGAAATGCTCTGCTGTTGTCAGGCCTCTGGCCGCTGTAGGCATGGGTCTGGGAAGAAAATGAGCTTTCTCTGGCTACACAGGGTGCTTCCATGGCCGGGGTGGGGCTCATCTTGCCATGCTCTAGAGCTAAAGGGAATCTCAACGTGAGTCCTTGCCTCGAGGTAAGGCCCTGAGTAGCCATGCAGGAAGGGAGGCATGCAGCTCTCTCCGTGAGCTCGTAGTCGCTGTTCTGCTTTCTTTGAAAGAAGGTAGCATTTGAGAACTCCTAGGCCCCTCGGGTGAGCATCATTTTCGTTCCAAGATCACTGAGTACCTCCACACCGCTGTGGGCCTAACTGAGCAACATCGAGGCCCATAGGTCCCTCGGAGGCCCTCCGTGTCTGCCGAGGGATGGGCAACACACTGCACTCTTTCTTGGGACTTCTTGATTTACCCAGCACTCGCACAGGATCACGAGCCCCGTTCTAGCAAGGTCCAACATGCCGTGGAAGTCACACTCTTTCCCTAGTCTGAGCTGCACTGAGAGAAACCCTCGGCTTCGCCTTCCATCCTGGACCTCGTACCTGAAGTCACCCTGCCTCCCGGAGAAAGGCGGAGTGCTTGCCTATTGCAACTGAAGCACAGTTTTTCCTGTAGCACTGCAGGCTTCTGAAGAGGCACGGGCCCAGAGGCCTAGCTAGGGCGTGCCTTGGCTGAGGCCGTTCACTAGATGCAGAACACCCTGCCTCGAGAAGTTGATTCAGGGAAGGAACCAGTGTGTGCTCTGTGTCTCTTTTGACTGCTCAGAAACCACAGGGAGGTATGCTGCGTGTGCCCATGGAAATGGGGGCGCGATGGTACTAGCCTTGCTTTTCCATTTGCAAAGCTCCACCCGTGCTGCCTTGAAGCTCCCTGAAATGCTCTGCTGTTGACTGGCCTCTGGCCGCTGTAGGCATGGGTCTGGGAAGAAAATGAGCTTTCTCTGGCTACACAGGGTGCTTCCATGGCCGGAGTGGGGCTCATCTTGCCATGCTCTGGAGCTAAAGGGAATCTCAACGTGAGTCCTTGCCTCGAGGTAAGGCCCTGAGTAGCCATGCAGAACGGGAGGCATGCAGCTCTCTCCATGAGCTCTTAGTCGCTGTTCTGCTTTATTTGAAAGAAGGTAGCCTTGGAGAACTCCTAGGCCCCTCGGGTGAGCATCCTTTTCGTTCCAAGATCACTGAGTACCTCCACACCCCTGTGGGCCTACTGAGCAACATCGAGGCCCATAGGTCCCTCGGAGGCCCTCCGTGTCTGCCGAGGGATGGGCAACACACTGCACGTTACTTCAGGAGAGCTACATTTCTAGAGCACTCGAACAGCATCAGAACCACATTTCTAGGCAGTCCAACATGCCCTGGTAGTCTTCGACATTGCCCCCGTTAGAGCTGCCATGAGAAAACACTCTGCTTCGAATTCTTAGAGGACCTCGTACCTGAAGTCTCTCTACTCAAGGAGAAAGTCAGCATCCTACCATGCGGTGTCGCTCACGGGACACTCAACGTGAGGACTTGCCTCGAGGTAAGGCCCTGAATTGCTCTGCAGAAGCGGAGGCGTGCAGCAGTTTCCATGAGGCCGCAGGCGCTCCTCTGCAGCCTTTGAACGCCAGTACGCTTTTCGGGACACCTAGGTGCCTCGCCTGGAAACCCTATGCCCTGCAAGAACACGGAGTACCCCCAGGCTCCCCGGCCCTACTAAACAACATCCAGGCCGGTAGGCCTTCGGACTCACACTGTGTATGCCGAGTGAGGGGCAAAACAGTACACTCTTTCTTGGGACAGCTTGATTCCCCCAGCACTACCACAGGTTCACGAGCACGGTTCTAGCAGGTTCCAACATGCCGTGGAAGTCGCACTCATTCCCTACTCTGAGCTGCACTGAAAAAAACACTAGGCTTCGCCTTCCAACCAGGACCTCCTACCTGAAGTCACGCTGCCTCCAGGAGAAAGTCGGCTTGCGTTCCTATTGCCACTAAAGCACAGTTTTTCCTGTAGCACTGCAGGCTTCTGAAGAGGCACGGGCCCAGAGGCCTAGCTAGGGCGCGCCTTGGTTGAGGCCGTTCACTACATGCAGAACACCCTGCCTCGAGAAGCTGATTCGGGGAAGGACGAAGTGTGTGCTCTGTGTCTCTTTTGACTGCTCAGAAACCACAGGGAGGTATGCTGCGTGTGCCCATGGAAATGGGGGCGCGACGGTACTAGCCTTGCTTTTTCATTTGCAAAGCCCCGTTCACGCTCCCTTGAAGCGCCCTGAAATGCTCTGCTGTTGTCAGGCCTCTGGCCGCTGTAGGCATGGGTCTGGGAAGAAAATGAGCTTTCTCTGGCTACACAGGGTGCTTCCATGGCCGGGGTGGGGCTCATCTTGCCATGCTCTAGAGCTAAAGGGAATCTCAACGTGAGTCCTTGCCTCGAGGTAAGGCCCTGAGTAGCCATGCAGGAAGGGAGGCATGCAGCTCTCTCCGTGAGCTCGTAGTCGCTGTTCTGCTTTCTTTGAAAGAAGGTAGCATTTGAGAACTCCTAGGCCCCTCGGGTGAGCATCATTTTCGTTCCAAGATCACTGAGTACCTCCACACCGCTGTGGGCCTAACTGAGCAACATCGAGGCCCATAGGTCCCTCGGAGGCCCTCCGTGTCTGCCGAGGGATGGGCAACACACTGCACTCTTTCTTGGGACTTCTTGATTTACCCAGCACTCGCACAGGATCACGAGCCCCGTTCTAGCAAGGTCCAACATGCCGTGGAAGTCACACTCTTTCCCTAGTCTGAGCTGCACTGAGAGAAACCCTCGGCTTCGCCTTCCATCCTGGACCTCGTACCTGAAGTCACCCTGCCTCCCGGAGAAAGGCGGAGTGCTTGCCTATTGCAACTGAAGCACAGTTTTTCCTGTAGCACTGCAGGCTTCTGAAGAGGCACGGGCCCAGAGGCCTAGCTAGGGCGTGCCTTGGCTGAGGCCGTTCACTAGATGCAGAACACCCTGCCTCGAGAAGTTGATTCAGGGAAGGAACCAGTGTGTGCTCTGTGTCTCTTTTGACTGCTCAGAAACCACAGGGAGGTATGCTGCGTGTGCCCATGGAAATGGGGGCGCGATGGTACTAGCCTTGCTTTTCCATTTGCAAAGCTCCACCCGTGCTGCCTTGAAGCTCCCTGAAATGCTCTGCTGTTGACTGGCCTCTGGCCGCTGTAGGCATGGGTCTGGGAAGAAAATGAGCTTTCTCTGGCTACACAGGGTGCTTCCATGGCCGGAGTGGGGCTCATCTTGCCATGCTCTGGAGCTAAAGGGAATCTCAACGTGAGTCCTTGCCTCGAGGTAAGGCCCTGAGTAGCCATGCAGAACGGGAGGCATGCAGCTCTCTCCATGAGCTCTTAGTCGCTGTTCTGCTTTATTTGAAAGAAGGTAGCCTTGGAGAACTCCTAGGCCCCTCGGGTGAGCATCCTTTTCGTTCCAAGATCACTGAGTACCTCCACACCCCTGTGGGCCTACTGAGCAACATCGAGGCCCATAGGTCCCTCGGAGGCCCTCCGTGTCTGCCGAGGGATGGGCAACACACTGCACGTTACTTCAGGAGAGCTACATTTCTAGAGCACTCGAACAGCATCAGAACCACATTTCTAGGCAGTCCAACATGCCCTGGTAGTCTTCGACATTGCCCCCGTTAGAGCTGCCATGAGAAAACACTCTGCTTCGAATTCTTAGAGGACCTCGTACCTGAAGTCTCTCTACTCAAGGAGAAAGTCAGCATCCTACCATGCGGTGTCGCTCACGGGACACTCAACGTGAGGACTTGCCTCGAGGTAAGGCCCTGAATTGCTCTGCAGAAGCGGAGGCGTGCAGCAGTTTCCATGAGGCCGCAGGCGCTCCTCTGCAGCCTTTGAACGCCAGTACGCTTTTCGGGACACCTAGGTGCCTCGCCTGGAAACCCTATGCCCTGCAAGAACACGGAGTACCCCCAGGCTCCCCGGGCCCTACTAAACAACATCCAGGCCGGTAGGCCTTCGGACTCACACTGTGTATGCCGAGTGAGGGGCAAAACAGTACACTCTTTCTTGGGACAGCTTGATTCCCCCAGCACTACCACAGGTTCACGAGCACGGTTCTAGCAGGTTCCAACATGCCGTGGAAGTCGCACTCATTCCCTACTCTGAGCTGCACTGAAAAAAACACTAGGCTTCGCCTTCCAACCAGGACCTCCTACCTGAAGTCACGCTGCCTCCAGGAGAAAGTCGGCTTGCGTTCCTATTGCCACTAAAGCACAGTTTTTCCTGTAGCACTGCAGGCTTCTGAAGAGGCACGGGCCCAGAGGCCTAGCTAGGGCGCGCCTTGGTTGAGGCCGTTCACTACATGCAGAACACCCTGCCTCGAGAAGCTGATTCGGGGAAGGACGAAGTGTGTGCTCTGTGTCTCTTTTGACTGCTCAGAAACCACAGGGAGGTATGCTGCGTGTGCCCATGGAAATGGGGGCGCGACGGTACTAGCCTTGCTTTTTCATTTGCAAAGCCCCGTTCACGCTCCCTTGAAGCGCCCTGAAATGCTCTGCTGTTGTCAGGCCTCTGGCCGCTGTAGGCATGGGTCTGGGAAGAAAATGAGCTTTCTCTGGCTACACAGGGTGCTTCCATGGCCGGGGTGGGGCTCATCTTGCCATGCTCTAGAGCTAAAGGGAATCTCAACGTGAGTCCTTGCCTCGAGGTAAGGCCCTGAGTAGCCATGCAGGAAGGGAGGCATGCAGCTCTCTCCGTGAGCTCGTAGTCGCTGTTCTGCTTTCTTTGAAAGAAGGTAGCATTTGAGAACTCCTAGGCCCCTCGGGTGAGCATCATTTTCGTTCCAAGATCACTGAGTACCTCCACACCGCTGTGGGCCTAACTGAGCAACATCGAGGCCCATAGGTCCCTCGGAGGCCCTCCGTGTCTGCCGAGGGATGGGCAACACACTGCACTCTTTCTTGGGACTTCTTGATTTACCCAGCACTCGCACAGGATCACGAGCCCCGTTCTAGCAAGGTCCAACATGCCGTGGAAGTCACACTCTTTCCCTAGTCTGAGCTGCACTGAGAGAAACCCTCGGCTTCGCCTTCCATCCTGGACCTCGTACCTGAAGTCACCCTGCCTCCCGGAGAAAGGCGGAGTGCTTGCCTATTGCAACTGAAGCACAGTTTTTCCTGTAGCACTGCAGGCTTCTGAAGAGGCACGGGCCCAGAGGCCTAGCTAGGGCGTGCCTTGGCTGAGGCCGTTCACTAGATGCAGAACACCCTGCCTCGAGAAGTTGATTCAGGGAAGGAACCAGTGTGTGCTCTGTGTCTCTTTTGACTGCTCAGAAACCACAGGGAGGTATGCTGCGTGTGCCCATGGAAATGGGGGCGCGATGGTACTAGCCTTGCTTTTCCATTTGCAAAGCTCCACCCGTGCTGCCTTGAAGCTCCCTGAAATGCTCTGCTGTTGACTGGCCTCTGGCCGCTGTAGGCATGGGTCTGGGAAGAAAATGAGCTTTCTCTGGCTACACAGGGTGCTTCCATGGCCGGAGTGGGGCTCATCTTGCCATGCTCTGGAGCTAAAGGGAATCTCAACGTGAGTCCTTGCCTCGAGGTAAGGCCCTGAGTAGCCATGCAGAACGGGAGGCATGCAGCTCTCTCCATGAGCTCTTAGTCGCTGTTCTGCTTTATTTGAAAGAAGGTAGCCTTGGAGAACTCCTAGGCCCCTCGGGTGAGCATCCTTTTCGTTCCAAGATCACTGAGTACCTCCACACCCCTGTGGGCCTACTGAGCAACATCGAGGCCCATAGGTCCCTCGGAGGCCCTCCGTGTCTGCCGAGGGATGGGCAACACACTGCACGTTACTTCAGGAGAGCTACATTTCTAGAGCACTCGAACAGCATCAGAACCACATTTCTAGGCAGTCCAACATGCCCTGGTAGTCTTCGACATTGCCCCCGTTAGAGCTGCCATGAGAAAACACTCTGCTTCGAATTCTTAGAGGACCTCCTACCTGAAGTCTCTCTACTCAAGGAGAAAGTCAGCATCCTACCATGCGGTGTCGCTCACGGGACACTCAACGTGAGGACTTGCCTCGAGGTAAGGCCCTGAATTGCTCTGCAGAAGCGGAGGCGTGCAGCAGTTTCCATGAGGCCGCAGGCGCTCCTCTGCAGCCTTTGAACGCCAGTACGCTTTTCGGGACACCTAGGTGCCTCGCCTGGAAACCCTATGCCCTGCAAGAACACGGAGTACCCCCAGGCTCCCCGGGCCCTACTAAACAACATCCAGGCCGGTAGGCCTTCGGACTCACACTGTGTATGCCGAGTGAGGGGCAAAACAGTACACTCTTTCTTGGGACAGCTTGATTCCCCCAGCACTACCACAGGTTCACGAGCACGGTTCTAGCAGGTTCCAACATGCCGTGGAAGTCGCACTCATTCCCTACTCTGAGCTGCACTGAAAAAAACACTAGGCTTCGCCTTCCAACCAGGACCTCCTACCTGAAGTCACGCTGCCTCCAGGAGAAAGTCGGCTTGCGTTCCTATTGCCACTAAAGCACAGTTTTTCCTGTAGCACTGCAGGCTTCTGAAGAGGCACGGGCCCAGAGGCCTAGCTAGGGCGCGCCTTGGTTGAGGCCGTTCACTACATGCAGAACACCCTGCCTCGAGAAGCTGATTCGGGGAAGGACGAAGTGTGTGCTCTGTGTCTCTTTTGACTGCTCAGAAACCACAGGGAGGTATGCTGCGTGTGCCCATGGAAATGGGGGCGCGACGGTACTAGCCTTGCTTTTTCATTTGCAAAGCCCCGTTCACGCTCCCTTGAAGCGCCCTGAAATGCTCTGCTGTTGTCAGGCCTCTGGCCGCTGTAGGCATGGGTCTGGGAAGAAAATGAGCTTTCTCTGGCTACACAGGGTGCTTCCATGGCCGGGGTGGGGCTCATCTTGCCATGCTCTAGAGCTAAAGGGAATCTCAACGTGAGTCCTTGCCTCGAGGTAAGGCCCTGAGTAGCCATGCAGGAAGGGAGGCATGCAGCTCTCTCCGTGAGCTCGTAGTCGCTGTTCTGCTTTCTTTGAAAGAAGGTAGCATTTGAGAACTCCTAGGCCCCTCGGGTGAGCATCATTTTCGTTCCAAGATCACTGAGTACCTCCACACCGCTGTGGGCCTAACTGAGCAACATCGAGGCCCATAGGTCCCTCGGAGGCCCTCCGTGTCTGCCGAGGGATGGGCAACACACTGCACTCTTTCTTGGGACTTCTTGATTTACCCAGCACTCGCACAGGATCACGAGCCCCGTTCTAGCAAGGTCCAACATGCCGTGGAAGTCACACTCTTTCCCTAGTCTGAGCTGCACTGAGAGAAACCCTCGGCTTCGCCTTCCATCCTGGACCTCGTACCTGAAGTCACCCTGCCTCCCGGAGAAAGGCGGAGTGCTTGCCTATTGCAACTGAAGCACAGTTTTTCCTGTAGCACTGCAGGCTTCTGAAGAGGCACGGGCCCAGAGGCCTAGCTAGGGCGTGCCTTGGCTGAGGCCGTTCACTAGATGCAGAACACCCTGCCTCGAGAAGTTGATTCAGGGAAGGAACCAGTGTGTGCTCTGTGTCTCTTTTGACTGCTCAGAAACCACAGGGAGGTATGCTGCGTGTGCCCATGGAAATGGGGGCGCGATGGTACTAGCCTTGCTTTTCCATTTGCAAAGCTCCACCCGTGCTGCCTTGAAGCTCCCTGAAATGCTCTGCTGTTGACTGGCCTCTGGCCGCTGTAGGCATGGGTCTGGGAAGAAAATGAGCTTTCTCTGGCTACACAGGGTGCTTCCATGGCCGGAGTGGGGCTCATCTTGCCATGCTCTGGAGCTAAAGGGAATCTCAACGTGAGTCCTTGCCTCGAGGTAAGGCCCTGAGTAGCCATGCAGAACGGGAGGCATGCAGCTCTCTCCATGAGCTCTTAGTCGCTGTTCTGCTTTATTTGAAAGAAGGTAGCCTTGGAGAACTCCTAGGCCCCTCGGGTGAGCATCCTTTTCGTTCCAAGATCACTGAGTACCTCCACACCCCTGTGGGCCTACTGAGCAACATCGAGGCCCATAGGTCCCTCGGAGGCCCTCCGTGTCTGCCGAGGGATGGGCAACACACTGCACGTTACTTCAGGAGAGCTACATTTCTAGAGCACTCGAACAGCATCAGAACCACATTTCTAGGCAGTCCAACATGCCCTGGTAGTCTTCGACATTGCCCCCGTTAGAGCTGCCATGAGAAAACACTCTGCTTCGAATTCTTAGAGGACCTCGTACCTGAAGTCTCTCTACTCAAGGAGAAAGTCAGCATCCTACCATGCGGTGTCGCTCACGGGACACTCAACGTGAGGACTTGCCTCGAGGTAAGGCCCTGAATTGCTCTGCAGAAGCGGAGGCGTGCAGCAGTTTCCATGAGGCCGCAGGCGCTCCTCTGCAGCCTTTGAACGCCAGTACGCTTTTCGGGACACCTAGGTGCCTCGCCTGGAAACCCTATGCCCTGCAAGAACACGGAGTACCCCCAGGCTCCCCGGGCCCTACTAAACAACATCCAGGCCGGTAGGCCTTCGGACTCACACTGTGTATGCCGAGTGAGGGGCAAAACAGTACACTCTTTCTTGGGACAGCTTGATTCCCCCAGCACTACCACAGGTTCACGAGCACGGTTCTAGCAGGTTCCAACATGCCGTGGAAGTCGCACTCATTCCCTACTCTGAGCTGCACTGAAAAAAACACTAGGCTTCGCCTTCCAACCAGGACCTCCTACCTGAAGTCACGCTGCCTCCAGGAGAAAGTCGGCTTGCGTTCCTATTGCCACTAAAGCACAGTTTTTCCTGTAGCACTGCAGGCTTCTGAAGAGGCACGGGCCCAGAGGCCTAGCTAGGGCGCGCCTTGGTTGAGGCCGTTCACTACATGCAGAACACCCTGCCTCGAGAAGCTGATTCGGGGAAGGACGAAGTGTGTGCTCTGTGTCTCTTTTGACTGCTCAGAAACCACAGGGAGGTATGCTGCGTGTGCCCATGGAAATGGGGGCGCGACGGTACTAGCCTTGCTTTTTCATTTGCAAAGCCCCGTTCACGCTCCCTTGAAGCGCCCTGAAATGCTCTGCTGTTGTCAGGCCTCTGGCCGCTGTAGGCATGGGTCTGGGAAGAAAATGAGCTTTCTCTGGCTACACAGGGTGCTTCCATGGCCGGGGTGGGGCTCATCTTGCCATGCTCTAGAGCTAAAGGGAATCTCAACGTGAGTCCTTGCCTCGAGGTAAGGCCCTGAGTAGCCATGCAGGAAGGGAGGCATGCAGCTCTCTCCGTGAGCTCGTAGTCGCTGTTCTGCTTTCTTTGAAAGAAGGTAGCATTTGAGAACTCCTAGGCCCCTCGGGTGAGCATCATTTTCGTTCCAAGATCACTGAGTACCTCCACACCGCTGTGGGCCTAACTGAGCAACATCGAGGCCCATAGGTCCCTCGGAGGCCCTCCGTGTCTGCCGAGGGATGGGCAACACACTGCACTCTTTCTTGGGACTTCTTGATTTACCCAGCACTCGCACAGGATCACGAGCCCCGTTCTAGCAAGGTCCAACATGCCGTGGAAGTCACACTCTTTCCCTAGTCTGAGCTGCACTGAGAGAAACCCTCGGCTTCGCCTTCCATCCTGGACCTCGTACCTGAAGTCACCCTGCCTCCCGGAGAAAGGCGGAGTGCTTGCCTATTGCAACTGAAGCACAGTTTTTCCTGTAGCACTGCAGGCTTCTGAAGAGGCACGGGCCCAGAGGCCTAGCTAGGGCGTGCCTTGGCTGAGGCCGTTCACTAGATGCAGAACACCCTGCCTCGAGAAGTTGATTCAGGGAAGGAACCAGTGTGTGCTCTGTGTCTCTTTTGACTGCTCAGAAACCACAGGGAGGTATGCTGCGTGTGCCCATGGAAATGGGGGCGCGATGGTACTAGCCTTGCTTTTCCATTTGCAAAGCTCCACCCGTGCTGCCTTGAAGCTCCCTGAAATGCTCTGCTGTTGACTGGCCTCTGGCCGCTGTAGGCATGGGTCTGGGAAGAAAATGAGCTTTCTCTGGCTACACAGGGTGCTTCCATGGCCGGAGTGGGGCTCATCTTGCCATGCTCTGGAGCTAAAGGGAATCTCAACGTGAGTCCTTGCCTCGAGGTAAGGCCCTGAGTAGCCATGCAGAACGGGAGGCATGCAGCTCTCTCCATGAGCTCTTAGTCGCTGTTCTGCTTTATTTGAAAGAAGGTAGCCTTGGAGAACTCCTAGGCCCCTCGGGTGAGCATCCTTTTCGTTCCAAGATCACTGAGTACCTCCACACCCCTGTGGGCCTACTGAGCAACATCGAGGCCCATAGGTCCCTCGGAGGCCCTCCGTGTCTGCCGAGGGATGGGCAACACACTGCACGTTACTTCAGGAGAGCTACATTTCTAGAGCACTCGAACAGCATCAGAACCACATTTCTAGGCAGTCCAACATGCCCTGGTAGTCTTCGACATTGCCCCCGTTAGACCTGCCATGAGAAAACACTCTGCTTCGAATTCTTAGAGGACCTCGTACCTGAAGTCTCTCTACTCAAGGAGAAAGTCAGCATCCTACCATGCGGTGTCGCTCACGGGACACTCAACGTGAAGACTTGCCTCGAGGTAAGGCCCTGAATTGCTCTGCAGAAGCGGAGGCGTGCAGCAGTTTCCATGAGGCCGCAGGCGCTCCTCTGCAGCCTTTGAACGCCAGTACGCTTTTCGGGACACCTAGGTGCCTCGCCTGGAAACCCTATGCCCTGCAAGAACACGGAGTACCCCCAGGCTCCCCTGGCCCTACTAAACAACATCCAGGCCGGTAGGCCTTCGGACTCACACTGTGTATGCCGAGTGAGGGGCAAAACAGTACACTCTTTCTTGGGACAGCTTGATTCCCCCAGCACTACCACAGGTTCACGAGCACGGTTCTAGCAGGTTCCAACATGCCGTGGAAGTCGCACTCATTCCCTACTCTGAGCTGCACTGAAAAAAACACTAGGCTTCGCCTTCCAACCAGGACCTCCTACCTGAAGTCACGCTGCCTCCAGGAGAAAGTCGGCTTGCGTTCCTATTGCCACTAAAGCACAGTTTTTCCTGTAGCACTGCAGGCTTCTGAAGAGGCACGGGCCCAGAGGCCTAGCTAGGGCGCGCCTTGGTTGAGGCCGTTCACTACATGCAGAACACCCTGCCTCGAGAAGCTGATTCGGGGAAGGACGAAGTGTGTGCTCTGTGTCTCTTTTGACTGCTCAGAAACCACAGGGAGGTATGCTGCGTGTGCCCATGGAAATGGGGGCGCGACGGTACTAGCCTTGCTTTTTCATTTGCAAAGCCCCGTTCACGCTCCCTTGAAGCGCCCTGAAATGCTCTGCTGTTGTCAGGCCTCTGGCCGCTGTAGGCATGGGTCTGGGAAGAAAATGAGCTTTCTCTGGCTACACAGGGTGCTTCCATGGCCGGGGTGGGGCTCATCTTGCCATGCTCTAGAGCTAAAGGGAATCTCAACGTGAGTCCTTGCCTCGAGGTAAGGCCCTGAGTAGCCATGCAGGAAGGGAGGCATGCAGCTCTCTCCGTGAGCTCGTAGTCGCTGTTCTGCTTTCTTTGAAAGAAGGTAGCATTTGAGAACTCCTAGGCCCCTCGGGTGAGCATCATTTTCGTTCCAAGATCACTGAGTACCTCCACACCGCTGTGGGCCTACTGAGCAACATCGAGGCCCATAGGTCCCTCGGAGGCCCTCCGTGTCTGCCGAGGGATGGGCAACACACTGCACTCTTTCTTGGGACTTCTTGATTTACCCAGCACTCGCACAGGATCACGAGCCCCGTTCTAGCAAGGTCCAACATGCCGTGGAAGTCACACTCTTTCCCTAGTCTGAGCTGCACTGAGAGAAACCCTCGGCTTCGCCTTCCATCCTGGACCTCGTACCTGAAGTCACCCTGCCTCCCGGAGAAAGGCGGAGTGCTTGCCTATTGCAACTGAAGCACAGTTTTTCCTGTAGCACTGCAGGCTTCTGAAGAGGCACGGGCCCAGAGGCCTAGCTAGGGCGTGCCTTGGCTGAGGCCGTTCACTAGATGCAGAACACCCTGCCTCGAGAAGTTGATTCAGGGAAGGAACCAGTGTGTGCTCTGTGTCTCTTTTGACTTGTCAGAAACCACAGGGAGGTATGCTGCGTGTGCCCATGGAAATGGGGGCGCGATGGTACTAGCCTTGCTTTTCCATTTGCAAAGCTCCACGCGTGCTGCCTTGAAGCTCCCTGAAATGCTCTGCTGTTGACTGGCCTCTGGCCGCTGTAGGCATGGGTCTGGGAAGAAAATGAGCTTTCTCTGGCTACACAGGGTGCTTCCATGGCCGGAGTGGGGCTCATCTTGCCATGCTCTGGAGCTAAAGGGAATCTCAACGTGAGTCCTTGCCTCGAGGTAAGGCCCTGAGTAGCCATGCAGAACGGGAGGCATGCAGCTCTCTCCATGAGCTCTTAGTCGCTGTTCTGCTTTATTTGAAAGAAGGTAGCCTTGGAGAACTCCTAGGCCCCTCGGGTGAGCATCCTTTTCGTTCCAAGATCACTGAGTACCTCCACACCCCTGTGGGCCTACTGAGCAACATCGAGGCCCATAGGTCCCTCGGAGGCCCTCCGTGTCTGCCGAGGGATGGGCAACACACTGCACGTTACTTCAGGAGAGCTACATTTCTAGAGCACTCGAACAGCATCAGAACCACATTTCTAGGCAGTCCAACATGCCCTGGTAGTCTTCGACATTGCCCCCGTTAGAGCTGCCATGAGAAAACACTCTGCTTCGAATTCTTAGAGGACCTCCTACCTGAAGTCTCTCTACTCAAGGAGAAAGTCAGCATCCTACCATGCGGTGTCGCTCACGGGACACTCAACGTGAAGACTTGCCTCGAGGTAAGGCCCTGAATTGCTCTGCAGAAGCGGAGGCGTGCAGCAGTTTCCATGAGGCCGCAGGCGCTCCTCTGCAGCCTTTGAACGCCAGTACGCTTTTCGGGACACCTAGGTGCCTCGCCTGGAAACCCTATGCCCTGCAAGAACACGGAGTACCCCCAGGCTCCCCTGGCCCTACTAAACAACATCCAGGCCGGTAGGCCTTCGGACTCACACTGTGTATGCCGAGTGAGGGGCAAAACAGTACACTCTTTCTTGGGACAGCTTGATTCCCCCAGCACTACCACAGGTTCACGAGCACGGTTCTAGCAGGTTCCAACATGCCGTGGAAGTCGCACTCATTCCCTACTCTGAGCTGCACTGAAAAAAACACTAGGCTTCGCCTTCCAACCAGGACCTCCTACCTGAAGTCACGCTGCCTCCAGGAGAAAGTCGGCTTGCGTTCCTATTGCCACTAAAGCACAGTTTTTCCTGTAGCACTGCAGGCTTCTGAAGAGGCACGGGCCCAGAGGCCTAGCTAGGGCGCGCCTTGGTTGAGGCCGTTCACTACATGCAGAACACCCTGCCTCGAGAAGCTGATTCGGGGAAGGACGAAGTGTGTGCTCTGTGTCTCTTTTGACTGCTCAGAAACCACAGGGAGGTATGCTGCGCGTGCCCATGGAAATGGGGGCGCGACGGTACTAGCCTTGCTTTTTCATTTGCAAAGCCCCGTTCACGCTCCCTTGAAGCGCCCTGAAATGCTCTGCTGTTGTCAGGCCTCTGGCCGCTGTAGGCATGGGTCTGGGAAGAAAATGAGCTTTCTCTGGCTACACAGGGTGCTTCCATGGCCGGGGTGGGGCTCATCTTGCCATGCTCTAGAGCTAAAGGGAATCTCAACGTGAGTCCTTGCCTCGAGGTAAGGCCCTGAGTAGCCATGCAGGAAGGGAGGCATGCAGCTCTCTCCGTGAGCTCGTAGTCGCTGTTCTGCTTTCTTTGAAAGAAGGTAGCATTTGAGAACTCCTAGGCCCCTCGGGTGAGCATCATTTTCGTTCCAAGATCACTGAGTACCTCCACACCGCTGTGGGCCTAACTGAGCAACATCGAGGCCCATAGGTCCCTCGGAGGCCCTCCGTGTCTGCCGAGGGATGGGCAACACACTGCACTCTTTCTTGGGACTTCTTGATTTACCCAGCACTCGCACAGGATCACGAGCCCCGTTCTAGCAAGGTCCAACATGCCGTGGAAGTCACACTCTTTCCCTAGTCTGAGCTGCACTGAGAGAAACCCTCGGCTTCGCCTTCCATCCTGGACCTCGTACCTGAAGTCACCCTGCCTCCCGGAGAAAGGCGGAGTGCTTGCCTATTGCAACTGAAGCACAGTTTTTCCTGTAGCACTGCAGGCTTCTGAAGAGGCACGGGCCCAGAGGCCTAGCTAGGGCGTGCCTTGGCTGAGGCCGTTCACTAGATGCAGAACACCCTGCCTCGAGAAGTTGATTCAGGGAAGGAACCAGTGTGTGCTCTGTGTCTCTTTTGACTGCTCAGAAACCACAGGGAGGTATGCTGCGTGTGCCCATGGAAATGGGGGCGCGATGGTACTAGCCTTGCTTTTCCATTTGCAAAGCTCCACGCGTGCTGCCTTGAAGCTCCCTGAAATGCTCTGCTGTTGACTGGCCTCTGGCCGCTGTAGGCATGGGTCTGGGAAGAAAATGAGCTTTCTCTGGCTACACAGGGTGCTTCCATGGCCGGAGTGGGGCTCATCTTGCCATGCTCTGGAGCTAAAGGGAATCTCAACGTGAGTCCTTGCCTCGAGGTAAGGCCCTGAGTAGCCATGCAGAACGGGAGGCATGCAGCTCTCTCCATGAGCTCTTAGTCGCTGTTCTGCTTTATTTGAAAGAAGGTAGCCTTGGAGAACTCCTAGGCCCCTCGGGTGAGCATCCTTTTCGTTCCAAGATCACTGAGTACCTCCACACCCCTGTGGGCCTACTGAGCAACATCGAGGCCCATAGGTCCCTCGGAGGCCCTCCGTGTCTGCCGAGGGATGGGCAACACACTGCACGTTACTTCAGGAGAGCTACATTTCTAGAGCACTCGAACAGCATCAGAACCACATTTCTAGGCAGTCCAACATGCCCTGGTAGTCTTCGACATTGCCCCCGTTAGAGCTGCCATGAGAAAACACTCTGCTTCGAATTCTTAGAGGACCTCCTACCTGAAGTCTCTCTACTCAAGGAGAAAGTCAGCATCCTACCATGCGGTGTCGCTCACGGGACACTCAACGTGAAGACTTGCCTCGAGGTAAGGCCCTGAATTGCTCTGCAGAAGCGGAGGCGTGCAGCAGTTTCCATGAGGCCGCAGGCGCTCCTCTGCAGCCTTTGAACGCCAGTACGCTTTTCGGGACACCTAGGTGCCTCGCCTGGAAACCCTATGCCCTGCAAGAACACGGAGTACCCCCAGGCTCCCCTGGCCCTACTAAACAACATCCAGGCCGGTAGGCCTTCGGACTCACACTGTGTATGCCGAGTGAGGGGCAAAACAGTACACTCTTTCTTGGGACAGCTTGATTCCCCCAGCACTACCACAGGTTCACGAGCACGGTTCTAGCAGGTTCCAACATGCCGTGGAAGTCGCACTCATTCCCTACTCTGAGCTGCACTGAAAAAAACACTAGGCTTCGCCTTCCAACCAGGACCTCCTACCTGAAGTCACGCTGCCTCCAGGAGAAAGTCGGCTTGCGTTCCTATTGCCACTAAAGCACAGTTTTTCCTGTAGCACTGCAGGCTTCTGAAGAGGCACGGGCCCAGAGGCCTAGCTAGGGCGCGCCTTGGTTGAGGCCGTTCACTACATGCAGAACACCCTGCCTCGAGAAGCTGATTCGGGGAAGGACGAAGTGTGTGCTCTGTGTCTCTTTTGACTGCTCAGAAACCACAGGGAGGTATGCTGCGCGTGCCCATGGAAATGGGGGCGCGACGGTACTAGCCTTGCTTTTTCATTTGCAAAGCCCCGTTCACGCTCCCTTGAAGCGCCCTGAAATGCTCTGCTGTTGTCAGGCCTCTGGCCGCTGTAGGCATGGGTCTGGGAAGAAAATGAGCTTTCTCTGGCTACACAGGGTGCTTCCATGGCCGGGGTGGGGCTCATCTTGCCATGCTCTAGAGCTAAAGGGAATCTCAACGTGAGTCCTTGCCTCGAGGTAAGGCCCTGAGTAGCCATGCAGGAAGGGAGGCATGCAGCTCTCTCCGTGAGCTCGTAGTCGCTGTTCTGCTTTCTTTGAAAGAAGGTAGCATTTGAGAACTCCTAGGCCCCTCGGGTGAGCATCATTTTCGTTCCAAGATCACTGAGTACCTCCACACCGCTGTGGGCCTAACTGAGCAACATCGAGGCCCATAGGTCCCTCGGAGGCCCTCCGTGTCTGCCGAGGGATGGGCAACACACTGCACTCTTTCTTGGGACTTCTTGATTTACCCAGCACTCGCACAGGATCACGAGCCCCGTTCTAGCAAGGTCCAACATGCCGTGGAAGTCACACTCTTTCCCTAGTCTGAGCTGCACTGAGAGAAACCCTCGGCTTCGCCTTCCATCCTGGACCTCGTACCTGAAGTCACCCTGCCTCCCGGAGAAAGGCGGAGTGCTTGCCTATTGCAACTGAAGCACAGTTTTTCCTGTAGCACTGCAGGCTTCTGAAGAGGCACGGGCCCAGAGGCCTAGCTAGGGCGTGCCTTGGCTGAGGCCGTTCACTAGATGCAGAACACCCTGCCTCGAGAAGTTGATTCAGGGAAGGAACCAGTGTGTGCTCTGTGTCTCTTTTGACTGCTCAGAAACCACAGGGAGGTATGCTGCGTGTGCCCATGGAAATGGGGGCGCGATGGTACTAGCCTTGCTTTTCCATTTGCAAAGCTCCACCCGTGCTGCCTTGAAGCTCCCTGAAATGCTCTGCTGTTGACTGGCCTCTGGCCGCTGTAGGCATGGGTCTGGGAAGAAAATGAGCTTTCTCTGGCTACACAGGGTGCTTCCATGGCCGGAGTGGGGCTCATCTTGCCATGCTCTGGAGCTAAAGGGAATCTCAACGTGAGTCCTTGCCTCGAGGTAAGGCCCTGAGTAGCCATGCAGAACGGGAGGCATGCAGCTCTCTCCATGAGCTCTTAGTCGCTGTTCTGCTTTATTTGAAAGAAGGTAGCCTTGGAGAACTCCTAGGCCCCTCGGGTGAGCATCCTTTTCGTTCCAAGATCACTGAGTACCTCCACACCCCTGTGGGCCTACTGAGCAACATCGAGGCCCATAGGTCCCTCGGAGGCCCTCCGTGTCTGCCGAGGGATGGGCAACACACTGCACGTTACTTCAGGAGAGCTACATTTCTAGAGCACTCGAACAGCATCAGAACCACATTTCTAGGCAGTCCAACATGCCCTGGTAGTCTTCGACATTGCCCCCGTTAGAGCTGCCATGAGAAAACACTCTGCTTCGAATTCTTAGAGGACCTCGTACCTGAAGTCTCTCTACTCAAGGAGAAAGTCAGCATCCTACCATGCGGTGTCGCTCACGGGACACTCAACGTGAGGACTTGCCTCGAGGTAAGGCCCTGAATTGCTCTGCAGAAGCGGAGGCGTGCAGCAGTTTCCATGAGGCCGCAGGCGCTCCTCTGCAGCCTTTGAACGCCAGTACGCTTTTCGGGACACCTAGGTGCCTCGCCTGGAAACCCTATGCCCTGCAAGAACACGGAGTACCCCCAGGCTCCCCTGGCCCTACTAAACAACATCCAGGCCGGTAGGCCTTCGGACTCACACTGTGTATGCCGAGTGAGGGGCAAAACAGTACACTCTTTCTTGGGACAGCTTGATTCCCCCAGCACTACCACAGGTTCACGAGCACGGTTCTAGCAGGTTCCAACATGCCGTGGAAGTCGCACTCATTCCCTACTCTGAGCTGCACTGAAAAAAACACTAGGCTTCGCCTTCCAACCAGGACCTCCTACCTGAAGTCACGCTGCCTCCAGGAGAAAGTCGGCTTGCGTTCCTATTGCCACTAAAGCACAGTTTTTCCTGTAGCACTGCAGGCTTCTGAAGAGGCACGGGCCCAGAGGCCTAGCTAGGGCGCGCCTTGGTTGAGGCCGTTCACTACATGCAGAACACCCTGCCTCGAGAAGCTGATTCGGGGAAGGACGAAGTGTGTGCTCTGTGTCTCTTTTGACTGCTCAGAAACCACAGGGAGGTATGCTGCGCGTGCCCATGGAAATGGGGGCGCGACGGTACTAGCCTTGCTTTTTCATTTGCAAAGCCCCGTTCACGCTCCCTTGAAGCGCCCTGAAATGCTCTGCTGTTGTCAGGCCTCTGGCCGCTGTAGGCATGGGTCTGGGAAGAAAATGAGCTTTCTCTGGCTACACAGGGTGCTTCCATGGCCGGGGTGGGGCTCATCTTGCCATGCTCTAGAGCTAAAGGGAATCTCAACGTGAGTCCTTGCCTCGAGGTAAGGCCCTGAGTAGCCATGCAGGAAGGGAGGCATGCAGCTCTCTCCGTGAGCTCGTAGTCGCTGTTCTGCTTTCTTTGAAAGAAGGTAGCATTTGAGAACTCCTAGGCCCCTCGGGTGAGCATCATTTTCGTTCCAAGATCACTGAGTACCTCCACACCGCTGTGGGCCTAACTGAGCAACATCGAGGCCCATAGGTCCCTCGGAGGCCCTCCGTGTCTGCCGAGGGATGGGCAACACACTGCACTCTTTCTTGGGACTTCTTGATTTACCCAGCACTCGCACAGGATCACGAGCCCCGTTCTAGCAAGGTCCAACATGCCGTGGAAGTCACACTCTTTCCCTAGTCTGAGCTGCACTGAGAGAAACCCTCGGCTTCGCCTTCCATCCTGGACCTCGTACCTGAAGTCACCCTGCCTCCCGGAGAAAGGCGGAGTGCTTGCCTATTGCAACTGAAGCACAGTTTTTCCTGTAGCACTGCAGGCTTCTGAAGAGGCACGGGCCCAGAGGCCTAGCTAGGGCGTGCCTTGGCTGAGGCCGTTCACTAGATGCAGAACACCCTGCCTCGAGAAGTTGATTCAGGGAAGGAACCAGTGTGTGCTCTGTGTCTCTTTTGACTGCTCAGAAACCACAGGGAGGTATGCTGCGTGTGCCCATGGAAATGGGGGCGCGATGGTACTAGCCTTGCTTTTCCATTTGCAAAGCTCCACCCGTGCTGCCTTGAAGCTCCCTGAAATGCTCTGCTGTTGACTGGCCTCTGGCCGCTGTAGGCATGGGTCTGGGAAGAAAATGAGCTTTCTCTGGCTACACAGGGTGCTTCCATGGCCGGAGTGGGGCTCATCTTGCCATGCTCTGGAGCTAAAGGGAATCTCAACGTGAGTCCTTGCCTCGAGGTAAGGCCCTGAGTAGCCATGCAGAACGGGAGGCATGCAGCTCTCTCCATGAGCTCTTAGTCGCTGTTCTGCTTTATTTGAAAGAAGGTAGCCTTGGAGAACTCCTAGGCCCCTCGGGTGAGCATCCTTTTCGTTCCAAGATCACTGAGTACCTCCACACCCCTGTGGGCCTACTGAGCAACATCGAGGCCCATAGGTCCCTCGGAGGCCCTCCGTGTCTGCCGAGGGATGGGCAACACACTGCACGTTACTTCAGGAGAGCTACATTTCTAGAGCACTCGAACAGCATCAGAACCACATTTCTAGGCAGTCCAACATGCCCTGGTAGTCTTCGACATTGCCCCCGTTAGAGCTGCCATGAGAAAACACTCTGCTTCGAATTCTTAGAGGACCTCGTACCTGAAGTCTCTCTACTCAAGGAGAAAGTCAGCATCCTACCATGCGGTGTCGCTCACGGGACACTCAACGTGAGGACTTGCCTCGAGGTAAGGCCCTGAATTGCTCTGCAGAAGCGGAGGCGTGCAGCAGTTTCCATGAGGCCGCAGGCGCTCCTCTGCAGCCTTTGAACGCCAGTACGCTTTTCGGGACACCTAGGTGCCTCGCCTGGAAACCCTATGCCCTGCAAGAACACGGAGTACCCCCAGGCTCCCCGGGCCCTACTAAACAACATCCAGGCCGGTAGGCCTTCGGACTCACACTGTGTATGCCGAGTGAGGGGCAAAACAGTACACTCTTTCTTGGGACAGCTTGATTCCCCCAGCACTACCACAGGTTCACGAGCACGGTTCTAGCAGGTTCCAACATGCCGTGGAAGTCGCACTCATTCCCTACTCTGAGCTGCACTGAAAAAAACACTAGGCTTCGCCTTCCAACCAGGACCTCCTACCTGAAGTCACGCTGCCTCCAGGAGAAAGTCGGCTTGCGTTCCTATTGCCACTAAAGCACAGTTTTTCCTGTAGCACTGCAGGCTTCTGAAGAGGCACGGGCCCAGAGGCCTAGCTAGGGCGCGCCTTGGTTGAGGCCGTTCACTACATGCAGAACACCCTGCCTCGAGAAGCTGATTCGGGGAAGGACGAAGTGTGTGCTCTGTGTCTCTTTTGACTGCTCAGAAACCACAGGGAGGTATGCTGCGCGTGCCCATGGAAATGGGGGCGCGACGGTACTAGCCTTGCTTTTTCATTTGCAAAGCCCCGTTCACGCTCCCTTGAAGCGCCCTGAAATGCTCTGCTGTTGTCAGGCCTCTGGCCGCTGTAGGCATGGGTCTGGGAAGAAAATGAGCTTTCTCTGGCTACACAGGGTGCTTCCATGGCCGGGGTGGGGCTCATCTTGCCATGCTCTAGAGCTAAAGGGAATCTCAACGTGAGTCCTTGCCTCGAGGTAAGGCCCTGAGTAGCCATGCAGGAAGGGAGGCATGCAGCTCTCTCCGTGAGCTCGTAGTCGCTGTTCTGCTTTCTTTGAAAGAAGGTAGCATTTGAGAACTCCTAGGCCCCTCGGGTGAGCATCATTTTCGTTCCAAGATCACTGAGTACCTCCACACCGCTGTGGGCCTAACTGAGCAACATCGAGGCCCATAGGTCCCTCGGAGGCCCTCCGTGTCTGCCGAGGGATGGGCAACACACTGCACTCTTTCTTGGGACTTCTTGATTTACCCAGCACTCGCACAGGATCACGAGCCCCGTTCTAGCAAGGTCCAACATGCCGTGGAAGTCACACTCTTTCCCTAGTCTGAGCTGCACTGAGAGAAACCCTCGGCTTCGCCTTCCATCCTGGACCTCGTACCTGAAGTCACCCTGCCTCCCGGAGAAAGGCGGAGTGCTTGCCTATTGCAACTGAAGCACAGTTTTTCCTGTAGCACTGCAGGCTTCTGAAGAGGCACGGGCCCAGAGGCCTAGCTAGGGCGTGCCTTGGCTGAGGCCGTTCACTAGATGCAGAACACCCTGCCTCGAGAAGTTGATTCAGGGAAGGAACCAGTGTGTGCTCTGTGTCTCTTTTGACTGCTCAGAAACCACAGGGAGGTATGCTGCGTGTGCCCATGGAAATGGGGGCGCGATGGTACTAGCCTTGCTTTTCCATTTGCAAAGCTCCACCCGTGCTGCCTTGAAGCTCCCTGAAATGCTCTGCTGTTGACTGGCCTCTGGCCGCTGTAGGCATGGGTCTGGGAAGAAAATGAGCTTTCTCTGGCTACACAGGGTGCTTCCATGGCCGGAGTGGGGCTCATCTTGCCATGCTCTGGAGCTAAAGGGAATCTCAACGTGAGTCCTTGCCTCGAGGTAAGGCCCTGAGTAGCCATGCAGAACGGGAGGCATGCAGCTCTCTCCATGAGCTCTTAGTCGCTGTTCTGCTTTATTTGAAAGAAGGTAGCCTTGGAGAACTCCTAGGCCCCTCGGGTGAGCATCCTTTTCGTTCCAAGATCACTGAGTACCTCCACACCCCTGTGGGCCTACTGAGCAACATCGAGGCCCATAGGTCCCTCGGAGGCCCTCCGTGTCTGCCGAGGGATGGGCAACACACTGCACGTTACTTCAGGAGAGCTACATTTCTAGAGCACTCGAACAGCATCAGAACCACATTTCTAGGCAGTCCAACATGCCCTGGTAGTCTTCGACATTGCCCCCGTTAGAGCTGCCATGAGAAAACACTCTGCTTCGAATTCTTAGAGGACCTCGTACCTGAAGTCTCTCTACTCAAGGAGAAAGTCAGCATCCTACCATGCGGTGTCGCTCACGGGACACTCAACGTGAGGACTTGCCTCGAGGTAAGGCCCTGAATTGCTCTGCAGAAGCGGAGGCGTGCAGCAGTTTCCATGAGGCCGCAGGCGCTCCTCTGCAGCCTTTGAACGCCAGTACGCTTTTCGGGACACCTAGGTGCCTCGCCTGGAAACCCTATGCCCTGCAAGAACACGGAGTACCCCCAGGCTCCCCGGGCCCTACTAAACAACATCCAGGCCGGTAGGCCTTCGGACTCACACTGTGTATGCCGAGTGAGGGGCAAAACAGTACACTCTTTCTTGGGACAGCTTGATTCCCCCAGCACTACCACAGGTTCACGAGCACGGTTCTAGCAGGTTCCAACATGCCGTGGAAGTCGCACTCATTCCCTACTCTGAGCTGCACTGAAAAAAACACTAGGCTTCGCCTTCCAACCAGGACCTCCTACCTGAAGTCACGCTGCCTCCAGGAGAAAGTCGGCTTGCGTTCCTATTGCCACTAAAGCACAGTTTTTCCTGTAGCACTGCAGGCTTCTGAAGAGGCACGGGCCCAGAGGCCTAGCTAGGGCGCGCCTTGGTTGAGGCCGTTCACTACATGCAGAACACCCTGCCTCGAGAAGCTGATTCGGGGAAGGACGAAGTGTGTGCTCTGTGTCTCTTTTGACTGCTCAGAAACCACAGGGAGGTATGCTGCGTGTGCCCATGGAAATGGGGGCGCGACGGTACTAGCCTTGCTTTTTCATTTGCAAAGCCCCGTTCACGCTCCCTTGAAGCGCCCTGAAATGCTCTGCTGTTGTCAGGCCTCTGGCCGCTGTAGGCATGGGTCTGGGAAGAAAATGAGCTTTCTCTGGCTACACAGGGTGCTTCCATGGCCGGGGTGGGGCTCATCTTGCCATGCTCTAGAGCTAAAGGGAATCTCAACGTGAGTCCTTGCCTCGAGGTAAGGCCCTGAGTAGCCATGCAGGAAGGGAGGCATGCAGCTCTCTCCGTGAGCTCGTAGTCGCTGTTCTGCTTTCTTTGAAAGAAGGTAGCATTTGAGAACTCCTAGGCCCCTCGGGTGAGCATCATTTTCGTTCCAAGATCACTGAGTACCTCCACACCGCTGTGGGCCTAACTGAGCAACATCGAGGCCCATAGGTCCCTCGGAGGCCCTCCGTGTCTGCCGAGGGATGGGCAACACACTGCACTCTTTCTTGGGACTTCTTGATTTACCCAGCACTCGCACAGGATCACGAGCCCCGTTCTAGCAAGGTCCAACATGCCGTGGAAGTCACACTCTTTCCCTAGTCTGAGCTGCACTGAGAGAAACCCTCGGCTTCGCCTTCCATCCTGGACCTCGTACCTGAAGTCACCCTGCCTCCCGGAGAAAGGCGGAGTGCTTGCCTATTGCAACTGAAGCACAGTTTTTCCTGTAGCACTGCAGGCTTCTGAAGAGGCACGGGCCCAGAGGCCTAGCTAGGGCGTGCCTTGGCTGAGGCCGTTCACTAGATGCAGAACACCCTGCCTCGAGAAGTTGATTCAGGGAAGGAACCAGTGTGTGCTCTGTGTCTCTTTTGACTGCTCAGAAACCACAGGGAGGTATGCTGCGTGTGCCCATGGAAATGGGGGCGCGATGGTACTAGCCTTGCTTTTCCATTTGCAAAGCTCCACCCGTGCTGCCTTGAAGCTCCCTGAAATGCTCTGCTGTTGACTGGCCTCTGGCCGCTGTAGGCATGGGTCTGGGAAGAAAATGAGCTTTCTCTGGCTACACAGGGTGCTTCCATGGCCGGAGTGGGGCTCATCTTGCCATGCTCTGGAGCTAAAGGGAATCTCAACGTGAGTCCTTGCCTCGAGGTAAGGCCCTGAGTAGCCATGCAGAACGGGAGGCATGCAGCTCTCTCCATGAGCTCTTAGTCGCTGTTCTGCTTTATTTGAAAGAAGGTAGCCTTGGAGAACTCCTAGGCCCCTCGGGTGAGCATCCTTTTCGTTCCAAGATCACTGAGTACCTCCACACCCCTGTGGGCCTACTGAGCAACATCGAGGCCCATAGGTCCCTCGGAGGCCCTCCGTGTCTGCCGAGGGATGGGCAACACACTGCACGTTACTTCAGGAGAGCTACATTTCTAGAGCACTCGAACAGCATCAGAACCACATTTCTAGGCAGTCCAACATGCCCTGGTAGTCTTCGACATTGCCCCCGTTAGAGCTGCCATGAGAAAACACTCTGCTTCGAATTCTTAGAGGACCTCCTACCTGAAGTCTCTCTACTCAAGGAGAAAGTCAGCATCCTACCATGCGGTGTCGCTCACGGGACACTCAACGTGAGGACTTGCCTCGAGGTAAGGCCCTGAATTGCTCTGCAGAAGCGGAGGCGTGCAGCAGTTTCCATGAGGCCGCAGGCGCTCCTCTGCAGCCTTTGAACGCCAGTACGCTTTTCGGGACACCTAGGTGCCTCGCCTGGAAACCCTATGCCCTGCAAGAACACGGAGTACCCCCAGGCTCCCCGGGCCCTACTAAACAACATCCAGGCCGGTAGGCCTTCGGACTCACACTGTGTATGCCGAGTGAGGGGCAAAACAGTACACTCTTTCTTGGGACAGCTTGATTCCCCCAGCACTACCACAGGTTCACGAGCACGGTTCTAGCAGGTTCCAACATGCCGTGGAAGTCGCACTCATTCCCTACTCTGAGCTGCACTGAAAAAAACACTAGGCTTCGCCTTCCAACCAGGACCTCCTACCTGAAGTCACGCTGCCTCCAGGAGAAAGTCGGCTTGCGTTCCTATTGCCACTAAAGCACAGTTTTTCCTGTAGCACTGCAGGCTTCTGAAGAGGCACGGGCCCAGAGGCCTAGCTAGGGCGCGCCTTGGTTGAGGCCGTTCACTACATGCAGAACACCCTGCCTCGAGAAGCTGATTCGGGGAAGGACGAAGTGTGTGCTCTGTGTCTCTTTTGACTGCTCAGAAACCACAGGGAGGTATGCTGCGTGTGCCCATGGAAATGGGGGCGCGACGGTACTAGCCTTGCTTTTTCATTTGCAAAGCCCCGTTCACGCTCCCTTGAAGCGCCCTGAAATGCTCTGCTGTTGTCAGGCCTCTGGCCGCTGTAGGCATGGGTCTGGGAAGAAAATGAGCTTTCTCTGGCTACACAGGGTGCTTCCATGGCCGGGGTGGGGCTCATCTTGCCATGCTCTAGAGCTAAAGGGAATCTCAACGTGAGTCCTTGCCTCGAGGTAAGGCCCTGAGTAGCCATGCAGGAAGGGAGGCATGCAGCTCTCTCCGTGAGCTCGTAGTCGCTGTTCTGCTTTCTTTGAAAGAAGGTAGCATTTGAGAACTCCTAGGCCCCTCGGGTGAGCATCATTTTCGTTCCAAGATCACTGAGTACCTCCACACCGCTGTGGGCCTAACTGAGCAACATCGAGGCCCATAGGTCCCTCGGAGGCCCTCCGTGTCTGCCGAGGGATGGGCAACACACTGCACTCTTTCTTGGGACTTCTTGATTTACCCAGCACTCGCACAGGATCACGAGCCCCGTTCTAGCAAGGTCCAACATGCCGTGGAAGTCACACTCTTTCCCTAGTCTGAGCTGCACTGAGAGAAACCCTCGGCTTCGCCTTCCATCCTGGACCTCGTACCTGAAGTCACCCTGCCTCCCGGAGAAAGGCGGAGTGCTTGCCTATTGCAACTGAAGCACAGTTTTTCCTGTAGCACTGCAGGCTTCTGAAGAGGCACGGGCCCAGAGGCCTAGCTAGGGCGTGCCTTGGCTGAGGCCGTTCACTAGATGCAGAACACCCTGCCTCGAGAAGTTGATTCAGGGAAGGAACCAGTGTGTGCTCTGTGTCTCTTTTGACTGCTCAGAAACCACAGGGAGGTATGCTGCGTGTGCCCATGGAAATGGGGGCGCGATGGTACTAGCCTTGCTTTTCCATTTGCAAAGCTCCACCCGTGCTGCCTTGAAGCTCCCTGAAATGCTCTGCTGTTGACTGGCCTCTGGCCGCTGTAGGCATGGGTCTGGGAAGAAAATGAGCTTTCTCTGGCTACACAGGGTGCTTCCATGGCCGGAGTGGGGCTCATCTTGCCATGCTCTGGAGCTAAAGGGAATCTCAACGTGAGTCCTTGCCTCGAGGTAAGGCCCTGAGTAGCCATGCAGAACGGGAGGCATGCAGCTCTCTCCATGAGCTCTTAGTCGCTGTTCTGCTTTATTTGAAAGAAGGTAGCCTTGGAGAACTCCTAGGCCCCTCGGGTGAGCATCCTTTTCGTTCCAAGATCACTGAGTACCTCCACACCCCTGTGGGCCTACTGAGCAACATCGAGGCCCATAGGTCCCTCGGAGGCCCTCCGTGTCTGCCGAGGGATGGGCAACACACTGCACGTTACTTCAGGAGAGCTACATTTCTAGAGCACTCGAACAGCATCAGAACCACATTTCTAGGCAGTCCAACATGCCCTGGTAGTCTTCGACATTGCCCCCGTTAGAGCTGCCATGAGAAAACACTCTGCTTCGAATTCTTAGAGGACCTCCTACCTGAAGTCTCTCTACTCAAGGAGAAAGTCAGCATCCTACCATGCGGTGTCGCTCACGGGACACTCAACGTGAGGACTTGCCTCGAGGTAAGGCCCTGAATTGCTCTGCAGAAGCGGAGGCGTGCAGCAGTTTCCATGAGGCCGCAGGCGCTCCTCTGCAGCCTTTGAACGCCAGTACGCTTTTCGGGACACCTAGGTGCCTCGCCTGGAAACCCTATGCCCTGCAAGAACACGGAGTACCCCCAGGCTCCCCGGGCCCTACTAAACAACATCCAGGCCGGTAGGCCTTCGGACTCACACTGTGTATGCCGAGTGAGGGGCAAAACAGTACACTCTTTCTTGGGACAGCTTGATTCCCCCAGCACTACCACAGGTTCACGAGCACGGTTCTAGCAGGTTCCAACATGCCGTGGAAGTCGCACTCATTCCCTACTCTGAGCTGCACTGAAAAAAACACTAGGCTTCGCCTTCCAACCAGGACCTCCTACCTGAAGTCACGCTGCCTCCAGGAGAAAGTCGGCTTGCGTTCCTATTGCCACTAAAGCACAGTTTTTCCTGTAGCACTGCAGGCTTCTGAAGAGGCACGGGCCCAGAGGCCTAGCTAGGGCGCGCCTTGGTTGAGGCCGTTCACTACATGCAGAACACCCTGCCTCGAGAAGCTGATTCGGGGAAGGACGAAGTGTGTGCTCTGTGTCTCTTTTGACTGCTCAGAAACCACAGGGAGGTATGCTGCGTGTGCCCATGGAAATGGGGGCGCGACGGTACTAGCCTTGCTTTTTCATTTGCAAAGCCCCGTTCACGCTCCCTTGAAGCGCCCTGAAATGCTCTGCTGTTGTCAGGCCTCTGGCCGCTGTAGGCATGGGTCTGGGAAGAAAATGAGCTTTCTCTGGCTACACAGGGTGCTTCCATGGCCGGGGTGGGGCTCATCTTGCCATGCTCTAGAGCTAAAGGGAATCTCAACGTGAGTCCTTGCCTCGAGGTAAGGCCCTGAGTAGCCATGCAGGAAGGGAGGCATGCAGCTCTCTCCGTGAGCTCGTAGTCGCTGTTCTGCTTTCTTTGAAAGAAGGTAGCATTTGAGAACTCCTAGGCCCCTCGGGTGAGCATCATTTTCGTTCCAAGATCACTGAGTACCTCCACACCGCTGTGGGCCTAACTGAGCAACATCGAGGCCCATAGGTCCCTCGGAGGCCCTCCGTGTCTGCCGAGGGATGGGCAACACACTGCACTCTTTCTTGGGACTTCTTGATTTACCCAGCACTCGCACAGGATCACGAGCCCCGTTCTAGCAAGGTCCAACATGCCGTGGAAGTCACACTCTTTCCCTAGTCTGAGCTGCACTGAGAGAAACCCTCGGCTTCGCCTTCCATCCTGGACCTCGTACCTGAAGTCACCCTGCCTCCCGGAGAAAGGCGGAGTGCTTGCCTATTGCAACTGAAGCACAGTTTTTCCTGTAGCACTGCAGGCTTCTGAAGAGGCACGGGCCCAGAGGCCTAGCTAGGGCGTGCCTTGGCTGAGGCCGTTCACTAGATGCAGAACACCCTGCCTCGAGAAGTTGATTCAGGGAAGGAACCAGTGTGTGCTCTGTGTCTCTTTTGACTGCTCAGAAACCACAGGGAGGTATGCTGCGTGTGCCCATGGAAATGGGGGCGCGATGGTACTAGCCTTGCTTTTCCATTTGCAAAGCTCCACCCGTGCTGCCTTGAAGCTCCCTGAAATGCTCTGCTGTTGACTGGCCTCTGGCCGCTGTAGGCATGGGTCTGGGAAGAAAATGAGCTTTCTCTGGCTACACAGGGTGCTTCCATGGCCGGAGTGGGGCTCATCTTGCCATGCTCTGGAGCTAAAGGGAATCTCAACGTGAGTCCTTGCCTCGAGGTAAGGCCCTGAGTAGCCATGCAGAACGGGAGGCATGCAGCTCTCTCCATGAGCTCTTAGTCGCTGTTCTGCTTTATTTGAAAGAAGGTAGCCTTGGAGAACTCCTAGGCCCCTCGGGTGAGCATCCTTTTCGTTCCAAGATCACTGAGTACCTCCACACCCCTGTGGGCCTACTGAGCAACATCGAGGCCCATAGGTCCCTCGGAGGCCCTCCGTGTCTGCCGAGGGATGGGCAACACACTGCACGTTACTTCAGGAGAGCTACATTTCTAGAGCACTCGAACAGCATCAGAACCACATTTCTAGGCAGTCCAACATGCCCTGGTAGTCTTCGACATTGCCCCCGTTAGAGCTGCCATGAGAAAACACTCTGCTTCGAATTCTTAGAGGACCTCCTACCTGAAGTCTCTCTACTCAAGGAGAAAGTCAGCATCCTACCATGCGGTGTCGCTCACGGGACACTCAACGTGAGGACTTGCCTCGAGGTAAGGCCCTGAATTGCTCTGCAGAAGCGGAGGCGTGCAGCAGTTTCCATGAGGCCGCAGGCGCTCCTCTGCAGCCTTTGAACGCCAGTACGCTTTTCGGGACACCTAGGTGCCTCGCCTGGAAACCCTATGCCCTGCAAGAACACGGAGTACCCCCAGGCTCCCCGGGCCCTACTAAACAACATCCAGGCCGGTAGGCCTTCGGACTCACACTGTGTATGCCGAGTGAGGGGCAAAACAGTACACTCTTTCTTGGGACAGCTTGATTCCCCCAGCACTACCACAGGTTCACGAGCACGGTTCTAGCAGGTTCCAACATGCCGTGGAAGTCGCACTCATTCCCTACTCTGAGCTGCACTGAAAAAAACACTAGGCTTCGCCTTCCAACCAGGACCTCCTACCTGAAGTCACGCTGCCTCCAGGAGAAAGTCGGCTTGCGTTCCTATTGCCACTAAAGCACAGTTTTTCCTGTAGCACTGCAGGCTTCTGAAGAGGCACGGGCCCAGAGGCCTAGCTAGGGCGCGCCTTGGTTGAGGCCGTTCACTACATGCAGAACACCCTGCCTCGAGAAGCTGATTCGGGGAAGGACGAAGTGTGTGCTCTGTGTCTCTTTTGACTGCTCAGAAACCACAGGGAGGTATGCTGCGTGTGCCCATGGAAATGGGGGCGCGACGGTACTAGCCTTGCTTTTTCATTTGCAAAGCCCCGTTCACGCTCCCTTGAAGCGCCCTGAAATGCTCTGCTGTTGTCAGGCCTCTGGCCGCTGTAGGCATGGGTCTGGGAAGAAAATGAGCTTTCTCTGGCTACACAGGGTGCTTCCATGGCCGGGGTGGGGCTCATCTTGCCATGCTCTAGAGCTAAAGGGAATCTCAACGTGAGTCCTTGCCTCGAGGTAAGGCCCTGAGTAGCCATGCAGGAAGGGAGGCATGCAGCTCTCTCCGTGAGCTCGTAGTCGCTGTTCTGCTTTCTTTGAAAGAAGGTAGCATTTGAGAACTCCTAGGCCCCTCGGGTGAGCATCATTTTCGTTCCAAGATCACTGAGTACCTCCACACCGCTGTGGGCCTAACTGAGCAACATCGAGGCCCATAGGTCCCTCGGAGGCCCTCCGTGTCTGCCGAGGGATGGGCAACACACTGCACTCTTTCTTGGGACTTCTTGATTTACCCAGCACTCGCACAGGATCACGAGCCCCGTTCTAGCAAGGTCCAACATGCCGTGGAAGTCACACTCTTTCCCTAGTCTGAGCTGCACTGAGAGAAACCCTCGGCTTCGCCTTCCATCCTGGACCTCGTACCTGAAGTCACCCTGCCTCCCGGAGAAAGGCGGAGTGCTTGCCTATTGCAACTGAAGCACAGTTTTTCCTGTAGCACTGCAGGCTTCTGAAGAGGCACGGGCCCAGAGGCCTAGCTAGGGCGTGCCTTGGCTGAGGCCGTTCACTAGATGCAGAACACCCTGCCTCGAGAAGTTGATTCAGGGAAGGAACCAGTGTGTGCTCTGTGTCTCTTTTGACTGCTCAGAAACCACAGGGAGGTATGCTGCGTGTGCCCATGGAAATGGGGGCGCGATGGTACTAGCCTTGCTTTTCCATTTGCAAAGCTCCACGCGTGCTGCCTTGAAGCTCCCTGAAATGCTCTGCTGTTGACTGGCCTCTGGCCGCTGTAGGCATGGGTCTGGGAAGAAAATGAGCTTTCTCTGGCTACACAGGGTGCTTCCATGGCCGGAGTGGGGCTCATCTTGCCATGCTCTGGAGCTAAAGGGAATCTCAACGTGAGTCCTTGCCTCGAGGTAAGGCCCTGAGTAGCCATGCAGAACGGGAGGCATGCAGCTCTCTCCATGAGCTCTTAGTCGCTGTTCTGCTTTATTTGAAAGAAGGTAGCCTTGGAGAACTCCTAGGCCCCTCGGGTGAGCATCCTTTTCGTTCCAAGATCACTGAGTACCTCCACACCCCTGTGGGCCTACTGAGCAACATCGAGGCCCATAGGTCCCTCGGAGGCCCTCCGTGTCTGCCGAGGGATGGGCAACACACTGCACGTTACTTCAGGAGAGCTACATTTCTAGAGCACTCGAACAGCATCAGAACCACATTTCTAGGCAGTCCAACATGCCCTGGTAGTCTTCGACATTGCCCCCGTTAGAGCTGCCATGAGAAAACACTCTGCTTCGAATTCTTAGAGGACCTCCTACCTGAAGTCTCTCTACTCAAGGAGAAAGTCAGCATCCTACCATGCGGTGTCGCTCACGGGACACTCAACGTGAAGACTTGCCTCGAGGTAAGGCCCTGAATTGCTCTGCAGAAGCGGAGGCGTGCAGCAGTTTCCATGAGGCCGCAGGCGCTCCTCTGCAGCCTTTGAACGCCAGTACGCTTTTCGGGACACCTAGGTGCCTCGCCTGGAAACCCTATGCCCTGCAAGAACACGGAGTACCCCCAGGCTCCCCTGGCCCTACTAAACAACATCCAGGCCGGTAGGCCTTCGGACTCACACTGTGTATGCCGAGTGAGGGGCAAAACAGTACACTCTTTCTTGGGACAGCTTGATTCCCCCAGCACTACCACAGGTTCACGAGCACGGTTCTAGCAGGTTCCAACATGCCGTGGAAGTCGCACTCATTCCCTACTCTGAGCTGCACTGAAAAAAACACTAGGCTTCGCCTTCCAACCAGGACCTCCTACCTGAAGTCACGCTGCCTCCAGGAGAAAGTCGGCTTGCGTTCCTATTGCCACTAAAGCACAGTTTTTCCTGTAGCACTGCAGGCTTCTGAAGAGGCACGGGCCCAGAGGCCTAGCTAGGGCGCGCCTTGGTTGAGGCCGTTCACTACATGCAGAACACCCTGCCTCGAGAAGCTGATTCGGGGAAGGACGAAGTGTGTGCTCTGTGTCTCTTTTGACTGCTCAGAAACCACAGGGAGGTATGCTGCGCGTGCCCATGGAAATGGGGGCGCGACGGTACTAGCCTTGCTTTTTCATTTGCAAAGCCCCGTTCACGCTCCCTTGAAGCGCCCTGAAATGCTCTGCTGTTGTCAGGCCTCTGGCCGCTGTAGGCATGGGTCTGGGAAGAAAATGAGCTTTCTCTGGCTACACAGGGTGCTTCCATGGCCGGGGTGGGGCTCATCTTGCCATGCTCTAGAGCTAAAGGGAATCTCAACGTGAGTCCTTGCCTCGAGGTAAGGCCCTGAGTAGCCATGCAGGAAGGGAGGCATGCAGCTCTCTCCGTGAGCTCGTAGTCGCTGTTCTGCTTTCTTTGAAAGAAGGTAGCATTTGAGAACTCCTAGGCCCCTCGGGTGAGCATCATTTTCGTTCCAAGATCACTGAGTACCTCCACACCGCTGTGGGCCTAACTGAGCAACATCGAGGCCCATAGGTCCCTCGGAGGCCCTCCGTGTCTGCCGAGGGATGGGCAACACACTGCACTCTTTCTTGGGACTTCTTGATTTACCCAGCACTCGCACAGGATCACGAGCCCCGTTCTAGCAAGGTCCAACATGCCGTGGAAGTCACACTCTTTCCCTAGTCTGAGCTGCACTGAGAGAAACCCTCGGCTTCGCCTTCCATCCTGGACCTCGTACCTGAAGTCACCCTGCCTCCCGGAGAAAGGCGGAGTGCTTGCCTATTGCAACTGAAGCACAGTTTTTCCTGTAGCACTGCAGGCTTCTGAAGAGGCACGGGCCCAGAGGCCTAGCTAGGGCGTGCCTTGGCTGAGGCCGTTCACTAGATGCAGAACACCCTGCCTCGAGAAGTTGATTCAGGGAAGGAACCAGTGTGTGCTCTGTGTCTCTTTTGACTGCTCAGAAACCACAGGGAGGTATGCTGCGTGTGCCCATGGAAATGGGGGCGCGATGGTACTAGCCTTGCTTTTCCATTTGCAAAGCTCCACGCGTGCTGCCTTGAAGCTCCCTGAAATGCTCTGCTGTTGACTGGCCTCTGGCCGCTGTAGGCATGGGTCTGGGAAGAAAATGAGCTTTCTCTGGCTACACAGGGTGCTTCCATGGCCGGAGTGGGGCTCATCTTGCCATGCTCTGGAGCTAAAGGGAATCTCAACGTGAGTCCTTGCCTCGAGGTAAGGCCCTGAGTAGCCATGCAGAACGGGAGGCATGCAGCTCTCTCCATGAGCTCTTAGTCGCTGTTCTGCTTTATTTGAAAGAAGGTAGCCTTGGAGAACTCCTAGGCCCCTCGGGTGAGCATCCTTTTCGTTCCAAGATCACTGAGTACCTCCACACCCCTGTGGGCCTACTGAGCAACATCGAGGCCCATAGGTCCCTCGGAGGCCCTCCGTGTCTGCCGAGGGATGGGCAACACACTGCACGTTACTTCAGGAGAGCTACATTTCTAGAGCACTCGAACAGCATCAGAACCACATTTCTAGGCAGTCCAACATGCCCTGGTAGTCTTCGACATTGCCCCCGTTAGAGCTGCCATGAGAAAACACTCTGCTTCGAATTCTTAGAGGACCTCCTACCTGAAGTCTCTCTACTCAAGGAGAAAGTCAGCATCCTACCATGCGGTGTCGCTCACGGGACACTCAACGTGAAGACTTGCCTCGAGGTAAGGCCCTGAATTGCTCTGCAGAAGCGGAGGCGTGCAGCAGTTTCCATGAGGCCGCAGGCGCTCCTCTGCAGCCTTTGAACGCCAGTACGCTTTTCGGGACACCTAGGTGCCTCGCCTGGAAACCCTATGCCCTGCAAGAACACGGAGTACCCCCAGGCTCCCCTGGCCCTACTAAACAACATCCAGGCCGGTAGGCCTTCGGACTCACACTGTGTATGCCGAGTGAGGGGCAAAACAGTACACTCTTTCTTGGGACAGCTTGATTCCCCCAGCACTACCACAGGTTCACGAGCACGGTTCTAGCAGGTTCCAACATGCCGTGGAAGTCGCACTCATTCCCTACTCTGAGCTGCACTGAAAAAAACACTAGGCTTCGCCTTCCAACCAGGACCTCCTACCTGAAGTCACGCTGCCTCCAGGAGAAAGTCGGCTTGCGTTCCTATTGCCACTAAAGCACAGTTTTTCCTGTAGCACTGCAGGCTTCTGAAGAGGCACGGGCCCAGAGGCCTAGCTAGGGCGCGCCTTGGTTGAGGCCGTTCACTACATGCAGAACACCCTGCCTCGAGAAGCTGATTCGGGGAAGGACGAAGTGTGTGCTCTGTGTCTCTTTTGACTGCTCAGAAACCACAGGGAGGTATGCTGCGCGTGCCCATGGAAATGGGGGCGCGACGGTACTAGCCTTGCTTTTTCATTTGCAAAGCCCCGTTCACGCTCCCTTGAAGCGCCCTGAAATGCTCTGCTGTTGTCAGGCCTCTGGCCGCTGTAGGCATGGGTCTGGGAAGAAAATGAGCTTTCTCTGGCTACACAGGGTGCTTCCATGGCCGGGGTGGGGCTCATCTTGCCATGCTCTAGAGCTAAAGGGAATCTCAACGTGAGTCCTTGCCTCGAGGTAAGGCCCTGAGTAGCCATGCAGGAAGGGAGGCATGCAGCTCTCTCCGTGAGCTCGTAGTCGCTGTTCTGCTTTCTTTGAAAGAAGGTAGCATTTGAGAACTCCTAGGCCCCTCGGGTGAGCATCATTTTCGTTCCAAGATCACTGAGTACCTCCACACCGCTGTGGGCCTAACTGAGCAACATCGAGGCCCATAGGTCCCTCGGAGGCCCTCCGTGTCTGCCGAGGGATGGGCAACACACTGCACTCTTTCTTGGGACTTCTTGATTTACCCAGCACTCGCACAGGATCACGAGCCCCGTTCTAGCAAGGTCCAACATGCCGTGGAAGTCACACTCTTTCCCTAGTCTGAGCTGCACTGAGAGAAACCCTCGGCTTCGCCTTCCATCCTGGACCTCGTACCTGAAGTCACCCTGCCTCCCGGAGAAAGGCGGAGTGCTTGCCTATTGCAACTGAAGCACAGTTTTTCCTGTAGCACTGCAGGCTTCTGAAGAGGCACGGGCCCAGAGGCCTAGCTAGGGCGTGCCTTGGCTGAGGCCGTTCACTAGATGCAGAACACCCTGCCTCGAGAAGTTGATTCAGGGAAGGAACCAGTGTGTGCTCTGTGTCTCTTTTGACTGCTCAGAAACCACAGGGAGGTATGCTGCGTGTGCCCATGGAAATGGGGGCGCGATGGTACTAGCCTTGCTTTTCCATTTGCAAAGCTCCACGCGTGCTGCCTTGAAGCTCCCTGAAATGCTCTGCTGTTGACTGGCCTCTGGCCGCTGTAGGCATGGGTCTGGGAAGAAAATGAGCTTTCTCTGGCTACACAGGGTGCTTCCATGGCCGGAGTGGGGCTCATCTTGCCATGCTCTGGAGCTAAAGGGAATCTCAACGTGAGTCCTTGCCTCGAGGTAAGGCCCTGAGTAGCCATGCAGAACGGGAGGCATGCAGCTCTCTCCATGAGCTCTTAGTCGCTGTTCTGCTTTATTTGAAAGAAGGTAGCCTTGGAGAACTCCTAGGCCCCTCGGGTGAGCATCCTTTTCGTTCCAAGATCACTGAGTACCTCCACACCCCTGTGGGCCTACTGAGCAACATCGAGGCCCATAGGTCCCTCGGAGGCCCTCCGTGTCTGCCGAGGGATGGGCAACACACTGCACGTTACTTCAGGAGAGCTACATTTCTAGAGCACTCGAACAGCATCAGAACCACATTTCTAGGCAGTCCAACATGCCCTGGTAGTCTTCGACATTGCCCCCGTTAGAGCTGCCATGAGAAAACACTCTGCTTCGAATTCTTAGAGGACCTCCTACCTGAAGTCTCTCTACTCAAGGAGAAAGTCAGCATCCTACCATGCGGTGTCGCTCACGGGACACTCAACGTGAAGACTTGCCTCGAGGTAAGGCCCTGAATTGCTCTGCAGAAGCGGAGGCGTGCAGCAGTTTCCATGAGGCCGCAGGCGCTCCTCTGCAGCCTTTGAACGCCAGTACGCTTTTCGGGACACCTAGGTGCCTCGCCTGGAAACCCTATGCCCTGCAAGAACACGGAGTACCCCCAGGCTCCCCTGGCCCTACTAAACAACATCCAGGCCGGTAGGCCTTCGGACTCACACTGTGTATGCCGAGTGAGGGGCAAAACAGTACACTCTTTCTTGGGACAGCTTGATTCCCCCAGCACTACCACAGGTTCACGAGCACGGTTCTAGCAGGTTCCAACATGCCGTGGAAGTCGCACTCATTCCCTACTCTGAGCTGCACTGAAAAAAACACTAGGCTTCGCCTTCCAACCAGGACCTCCTACCTGAAGTCACGCTGCCTCCAGGAGAAAGTCGGCTTGCGTTCCTATTGCCACTAAAGCACAGTTTTTCCTGTAGCACTGCAGGCTTCTGAAGAGGCACGGGCCCAGAGGCCTAGCTAGGGCGCGCCTTGGTTGAGGCCGTTCACTACATGCAGAACACCCTGCCTCGAGAAGCTGATTCGGGGAAGGACGAAGTGTGTGCTCTGTGTCTCTTTTGACTGCTCAGAAACCACAGGGAGGTATGCTGCGCGTGCCCATGGAAATGGGGGCGCGACGGTACTAGCCTTGCTTTTTCATTTGCAAAGCCCCGTTCACGCTCCCTTGAAGCGCCCTGAAATGCTCTGCTGTTGTCAGGCCTCTGGCCGCTGTAGGCATGGGTCTGGGAAGAAAATGAGCTTTCTCTGGCTACACAGGGTGCTTCCATGGCCGGGGTGGGGCTCATCTTGCCATGCTCTAGAGCTAAAGGGAATCTCAACGTGAGTCCTTGCCTCGAGGTAAGGCCCTGAGTAGCCATGCAGGAAGGGAGGCATGCAGCTCTCTCCGTGAGCTCGTAGTCGCTGTTCTGCTTTCTTTGAAAGAAGGTAGCATTTGAGAACTCCTAGGCCCCTCGGGTGAGCATCATTTTCGTTCCAAGATCACTGAGTACCTCCACACCGCTGTGGGCCTAACTGAGCAACATCGAGGCCCATAGGTCCCTCGGAGGCCCTCCGTGTCTGCCGAGGGATGGGCAACACACTGCACTCTTTCTTGGGACTTCTTGATTTACCCAGCACTCGCACAGGATCACGAGCCCCGTTCTAGCAAGGTCCAACATGCCGTGGAAGTCACACTCTTTCCCTAGTCTGAGCTGCACTGAGAGAAACCCTCGGCTTCGCCTTCCATCCTGGACCTCGTACCTGAAGTCACCCTGCCTCCCGGAGAAAGGCGGAGTGCTTGCCTATTGCAACTGAAGCACAGTTTTTCCTGTAGCACTGCAGGCTTCTGAAGAGGCACGGGCCCAGAGGCCTAGCTAGGGCGTGCCTTGGCTGAGGCCGTTCACTAGATGCAGAACACCCTGCCTCGAGAAGTTGATTCAGGGAAGGAACCAGTGTGTGCTCTGTGTCTCTTTTGACTGCTCAGAAACCACAGGGAGGTATGCTGCGTGTGCCCATGGAAATGGGGGCGCGATGGTACTAGCCTTGCTTTTCCATTTGCAAAGCTCCACGCGTGCTGCCTTGAAGCTCCCTGAAATGCTCTGCTGTTGACTGGCCTCTGGCCGCTGTAGGCATGGGTCTGGGAAGAAAATGAGCTTTCTCTGGCTACACAGGGTGCTTCCATGGCCGGAGTGGGGCTCATCTTGCCATGCTCTGGAGCTAAAGGGAATCTCAACGTGAGTCCTTGCCTCGAGGTAAGGCCCTGAGTAGCCATGCAGAACGGGAGGCATGCAGCTCTCTCCATGAGCTCTTAGTCGCTGTTCTGCTTTATTTGAAAGAAGGTAGCCTTGGAGAACTCCTAGGCCCCTCGGGTGAGCATCCTTTTCGTTCCAAGATCACTGAGTACCTCCACACCCCTGTGGGCCTACTGAGCAACATCGAGGCCCATAGGTCCCTCGGAGGCCCTCCGTGTCTGCCGAGGGATGGGCAACACACTGCACGTTACTTCAGGAGAGCTACATTTCTAGAGCACTCGAACAGCATCAGAACCACATTTCTAGGCAGTCCAACATGCCCTGGTAGTCTTCGACATTGCCCCCGTTAGAGCTGCCATGAGAAAACACTCTGCTTCGAATTCTTAGAGGACCTCCTACCTGAAGTCTCTCTACTCAAGGAGAAAGTCAGCATCCTACCATGCGGTGTCGCTCACGGGACACTCAACGTGAAGACTTGCCTCGAGGTAAGGCCCTGAATTGCTCTGCAGAAGCGGAGGCGTGCAGCAGTTTCCATGAGGCCGCAGGCGCTCCTCTGCAGCCTTTGAACGCCAGTACGCTTTTCGGGACACCTAGGTGCCTCGCCTGGAAACCCTATGCCCTGCAAGAACACGGAGTACCCCCAGGCTCCCCGGGCCCTACTAAACAACATCCAGGCCGGTAGGCCTTCGGACTCACACTGTGTATGCCGAGTGAGGGGCAAAACAGTACACTCTTTCTTGGGACAGCTTGATTCCCCCAGCACTACCACAGGTTCACGAGCACGGTTCTAGCAGGTTCCAACATGCCGTGGAAGTCGCACTCATTCCCTACTCTGAGCTGCACTGAAAAAAACACTAGGCTTCGCCTTCCAACCAGGACCTCCTACCTGAAGTCACGCTGCCTCCAGGAGAAAGTCGGCTTGCGTTCCTATTGCCACTAAAGCACAGTTTTTCCTGTAGCACTGCAGGCTTCTGAAGAGGCACGGGCCCAGAGGCCTAGCTAGGGCGCGCCTTGGTTGAGGCCGTTCACTACATGCAGAACACCCTGCCTCGAGAAGCTGATTCGGGGAAGGACGAAGTGTGTGCTCTGTGTCTCTTTTGACTGCTCAGAAACCACAGGGAGGTATGCTGCGCGTGCCCATGGAAATGGGGGCGCGACGGTACTAGCCTTGCTTTTTCATTTGCAAAGCCCCGTTCACGCTCCCTTGAAGCGCCCTGAAATGCTCTGCTGTTGTCAGGCCTCTGGCCGCTGTAGGCATGGGTCTGGGAAGAAAATGAGCTTTCTCTGGCTACACAGGGTGCTTCCATGGCCGGGGTGGGGCTCATCTTGCCATGCTCTAGAGCTAAAGGGAATCTCAACGTGAGTCCTTGCCTCGAGGTAAGGCCCTGAGTAGCCATGCAGGAAGGGAGGCATGCAGCTCTCTCCGTGAGCTCGTAGTCGCTGTTCTGCTTTCTTTGAAAGAAGGTAGCATTTGAGAACTCCTAGGCCCCTCGGGTGAGCATCATTTTCGTTCCAAGATCACTGAGTACCTCCACACCGCTGTGGGCCTAACTGAGCAACATCGAGGCCCATAGGTCCCTCGGAGGCCCTCCGTGTCTGCCGAGGGATGGGCAACACACTGCACTCTTTCTTGGGACTTCTTGATTTACCCAGCACTCGCACAGGATCACGAGCCCCGTTCTAGCAAGGTCCAACATGCCGTGGAAGTCACACTCTTTCCCTAGTCTGAGCTGCACTGAGAGAAACCCTCGGCTTCGCCTTCCATCCTGGACCTCGTACCTGAAGTCACCCTGCCTCCCGGAGAAAGGCGGAGTGCTTGCCTATTGCAACTGAAGCACAGTTTTTCCTGTAGCACTGCAGGCTTCTGAAGAGGCACGGGCCCAGAGGCCTAGCTAGGGCGTGCCTTGGCTGAGGCCGTTCACTAGATGCAGAACACCCTGCCTCGAGAAGTTGATTCAGGGAAGGAACCAGTGTGTGCTCTGTGTCTCTTTTGACTGCTCAGAAACCACAGGGAG